>NW_023994793.1:147500-232227 GCF_015586225.1 Lucilia sericata
AGTTTACATAATGACGAAAATGTGCTTTATTATAAAAAATTTATGAGAGTGTTCTCATGATATCCTTTTATACTTTTGAAATTCTAATTTTCGTTTTATTTGACTTCTATAAGGGTAGTGAATCATTCAACCTCTTCTAACGTTACTAATATTGACTTAAATATTACAAAAATATTAATATAATTTTTTTTTTTATTTTCAGGTAAATTTGAGAACTGTATTAAGATATAGTTACAAAAAGTTTAATATGGTAAATATTGGTTAACTATTTAATAAAAAATATTTATTTAAAATTAAAGTGATCATGGATTTCGTAATTTTCTGTAATCACTACTGTAGAGTTTCATAAGAACGGATATGCCTAATATTCTTCTATGTAAGCACTTATAGAATAAAACATTAATTAGTTAACAAAAAACATTAATCAATAAATAAAAAAAACTTACACGGTTATAAATCTTATAAATAAAAATAATACAAACAAAAGCACAACATGTTCCAGTATCTACATTGTTGTAAAAATCCCCTAAATCAAAAGTACACAAGTACACATAGTCGTTTTAAAGCAACAACCTATTGAATAATGTTAACAATTGAATGACCATGAGATGCACGCATATCGATATGACCAACGACATACCATAACTTCCGTTCCACAGTAAGTGAATTCGTATGCGAAACCTATGCGAGCAGGTACACTTAAACTATGGACAACGAAAAATTAATTGCAAAAGTGGCACCAAAAGTTCATTTAAAGCAAAGTAACCTAAACTATTAGGGTGACACTTCGTCTTGCAAGTAACAGTAAAATAAACTTAAGCATAAAACGAGGAAAAATGGATACCTTCCTATTTATTTTGTCGACTACCACCTCATTTGCAAAATGACAATTAAACATAAAATTAAAAACCAATTCGAGTATGAAAACAACAAAAAATAATAGTTAAACTGAAAATTACTTGTAGACACGATAATTTGCAATAAATGCAAGGGGCAACCTTTAAAGGCCTTCTTCTTCCCATGAAAATTAAAGCCAAAGAATTATTTTATGATCATTTTTTAAATTCGTGCTGGTATGTAAATATTCTTCTTTATACATATTTAGTTTCCTTAGTTACACTCTCTACGAACAGTGCAGTACCTGCCTTGACATTCGCAGAAATTCTAAATGGCACTTTTTTGTTTGATTTCTTGTTGTTCTCTTTAGATTTCCAAATAAATGTGGTAAATTACTGTGTTAATTGACCTGAGGCCATTTAAAAACACAAAATCCATTAACATGAATAAGTTTAAAGAACGAAACGAATGAAAAGAACTCACTCATGTCTAATATTGTGATAAATTAAAGTTAAAAATGTATTTTAAAAGAAAATGTGAATTTAATTACGGAATAGGCGGCACAGGAAAAATGAAACAATTAATTTTGTGTTTTGATTTCCCCCTTTTTTGGCTGTTAATGGGAGTTTGTGGTGTTATCGCTAGGTTTATGGGATGTAAATAAAGTTTCATGTGCCTCTGTTAAACCTTTAATGGCATGGAAGGTCAGTCAAATGCTTTTATTTGCTTCTATTATAAAAACGCGAAGAAGTGTTCCAGTATGGACTATGATCCACACCATAGACTCTATGGTATAGTCTATAGTGTGATAGGATATAAAATATCCTATAGACCAGACTGTAGACCATACTATACACTAGACCAGACTATAGACCGCACTATAGACTAGACTACAGAATATAGATAGATTATAGTCGGAACTATATACATAGGCTAGATTATACTATAAACTAGACTATAAAATAGATTACAGACTATACTATAGACTCGACTATAAACTAAACTATAGAACAGACTATAGACTAGACTATAGATTAGACTATAGACTAGACTGTAGACTAGACTATAGACTAGACTATAGACTAGACTATAGACTAGACTATAGACTAGACTATAGACTAGACTAGAAGACTAAAGACTAGACTATAGACTAGACTATAGACTAGACTATAGACTAGACTATAGACTAGACTATAGACTAGACTATAGACTAGACTATAGACTAGACTATAGACTAGACTATAGACTAGACTATAGACTAGACTATAGACTAGATAGACTAGACTATAGACTAGACTATAGACTAGACTATAGACTAGACTATAGACTAGACTATAGACTAGACTATAGACTAGACTATAGACTAGACTATAGACTAGACTATAGACTAGACTATAGACTAGACTATAGACTAGACTATAGACTAGACTATAGACTAGACTATAGACTAGACTATAGACTAGACTATAGACTAGACTATAGACTAGACTATAGACTAGACTATAGTCTATAGACAGACTATAGACTAGACTATAGACTAGACTATAGACTAGACTATAGACTAGGACTATAGACTAGACTATAGACTAGACTATAGACTAGACTATAGACTAGACTATAGACTAGACTATAGACTAGACTATAGACTAGACTATAGACTAGACTATAGACTAGACTATAGACTAGACTATAGACTAGATATAGACTAGACTATAGACTAGACTATAGACTAGACTATAGACTAGACTATAGACTAGGACTATAGACTAGACATAGACTAGACTATAGACTAGACTATAGACTAGACTATAGACTAGACTATAGACTAGACTATAGACTAGACTATAGACTAGACTATAGACTAGACTATAGACTAGACTAATAGACTAGACTATGACTAGACTATAGACTAGACTATAGACTAGACTATAGACTAGGACTATAGACTTAGACTATAGACTAGACTGAGACTATAGACTAGACTATAGACTAGACTATAGACTAGACTATAGACTAGACTATAGACTAGACTATAGACTAGACTATAGACTAGACTATAGACTAGACTATAGACTAGACTATAGACTAGACTATAGACTAGACTATAGACTAGACTATAGACTAGACTATAGACTAGACTATAGACTAGGACTATAGACTAGACTATAGACTAGACTATAGACTAGACTATAGACTAGACTATAGACTAGACTATAGACTAGACTAGACTATAGACTAGACTATAGACTAGACTATAGACTAGACTATAGACTAGACTATAGACTAGACTATAGACTAGACTATAGACTAGACTATAGACTAGACTATAGACTAGACTATAGACTAGACTATAGACTAGACTATAGACTAGACTATAGACTAGACTATAGACTAGACTATAGACTAGACTATAGACTAGACTATAGACTAGACTATAGACTAGACTATAGACTAGACTATAGACTAGACTATAGACTAGACTATAGACTAGACTATAGACTAGACTATAACTAGACTATAGACTAGACTATAGACTAGACTATAGACTAGACTATAGACTAGACTATAGACTAGACTATAGACTAGACTATAGACTAGACTATAGACTAGACTATAGACTAGACTATAGACTAGACTATAGACTAGACTATAGACTAGACTATAGACTAGACTATAGACTAGACTATAGACTAGACTATAGACTAGACTATAAATTAGACTATAGAGTAGACTAGACTATAGACTAAACTATAGTCCACAATATAGACTAGACTATAGTCCAGACTATAGACTAGACTATAGTTCAAACTATAGTCCAGACTATAGACCAGACTATGGTATAGATTATAGACTAGACTATAGTCCAGACTATAGACTAGGCTATAGTACAGACTATAGACTAGACTATAATCCGGACTATAAACTATACTATAGTCCGGACTATAAACAATAGAGTCGAGACTATAGATTAGGCTAAGCCCACACAATAAACACTTAAGTACAGATTATAGACTCGACTATAGTCTGGTCTATAGTTTATACTATAGTCGAGTCTATAGACTGGTCTATAGTTTATACTATAGTCGAGTCTATAGACTACTGTAGGTAAGACCATATACTAGATTGTAGGCAACACTATAGTACAGACTATATTTCTTTCCATAGACTAGACACTAGACTAAACTATTGGCTAGACTATAGTCAAACTATACACTGAATTATATCTCGGACTAAATTTTGTTATTTTTTAACACATCTGCTTTACTCATCCTCACTGTCCACCCTTGAAAGATTTTAAAGAAAAATTCCTCATTTTTCTTAACAGACAATTTTTAACTTCATGCACATCCTACCAATTAAAGGTTAAATTTATATTTATCACAAATAAATAAATGAATAAAAATCTAGAAGACAAAAAAAGGGTCTCGCTTATTTATTTAACCATAGTAATATAAAGCAACTCCCTTAAGTAACGCCTTATCAAAAGACATGATGTACATGCAAAAAAAAAGCGTTTAAAACATTTAAACGCCAAAGAACGCGCCACAGCCTAAAACTCTAAACAATATTTTCTCAAAATAAAACCAAGAAAGCAAAACCACTTACATAAATTTGCACTTAATGTTGGATTAGTTGTGCTTGAATGCAGCGCCAGTGGGCGCTTTATATTTTACCTTAAAGTTAATAAAATTTAAACTAAAAAAAATTACAAATAAATATCTATAAGTAACATTATACAACTAAATAAAAAGGTTTAACAGAAAATGCAAACGTATTATAAAGTCATAATAAAGTTGCTGAGTCTAAAGTGAAAATGAAGATTCTCTTTAGATGTTTCGTAAACCAAAGCTAACTATTTGCCTGACTAACTTGGGCGGTGTGTATGTAAGTCTGTTGCATAGTTTTCCCTTTTTTATTATTTATATATAAAAATATAGTTAAAAGAAAGAAAAAAGACATTTTTGCCTTCAATATATTGGAAAATAACAATAATTGAATTTTAAACATTGTCTACCATTTAAGGCAATGAACAGTCACTACTACTACAACAAAAACATTGTTGTATGTTAACACACCATTCTGGTCTTGGTTAAAACTTTTGCCATGACATACCAATGGTCTATACGTAAGTCCGTCTGTCTCTCTTTCCGTCCGTCTGTCTTTGTTTATTTATTTTTGCTTGTCTTTATACTTTAACTCCAACAGGTTTGTCGCTTAAGTCTTTTGTTTTTCGATATCATAACGTTAATGCAGTTTTTGTGTTACATTTAGTTCTAGTCCGCCTCTCTGTAATACAACCATGAGTATTACAGAGGTTTTGACAACAACGACATACAACAAAAAAAAAACAAACTCAAATAATAACGCAATCAATTGAATTAAGTGTTTATTTTATATATAGTTTCATTGTTTCCGTTTTTTTTTTCTGCGCATAATCCAGGCAAAATACTCTTAAATGTAACATTATAATTTATTTAATAATATTGTTGTTAAATGGCTATTGCCTGCGAAAAGGAGAACATTATTGTTATTAAAGAAATTTGAATTCTTGTTAATACATTCAACTCTTTAGATGGAAACATTTAAATCAAATTGAGGATATTAATAGGAATTTTGAAGTGGTTTATCTTATAAAAATCTAAGTGGTAAGATAGTATAATATCGGCTATAGTTAAGGCCATTATACCATCTAAAGTTTGAATTATATAGTATAATAGCCTAAAGCTTGAACTATATAATGTCCAGTGTAACAGTATCGTCTATGGTGTGGACCATAGTCTCGTCTATTATCTGGACTATAGTCTAGTCTAAAGATTAGTCTATAATCTCGTCTATAGTCTGGACTATAGTTTCATCTATAAACTCGTCTATAGTCTGGAATATAGTCTCGTCCATAGTCTAGGATATAGTCTCGTCTATAGTGTGGACTACAGTCTCGTCTATAGTGTGGACTATAGACTCGTCTATAGTGTTGACTATAGTCTCGTATATAGTGTGGACTATAGTCTCGTCTATAGTGTGGGCTATAGTCTCGTCTAAAGTCTGGACTATAGTCTCATCTATAGTCTGGACTATAGTCTCGTCTATAGTCTGGACCATAGTCTCGTCTATAGTCTGGACTATAGTCTCGTCTATAGTCTGGACTATAGTCTCGTCTAAAGTCTGGACTATAGTCTCGTCTATAGTCTGCATTATAGTCTAGTCTATGGTCTGGACTATAGTCTCGTCTATAGTCTGGACTATAGTCTCGTCTATAGTCTGGACTATAGTCTCGTCTATAGTCTGCATTATAGCCTAGTCTATGGTCTGGGCTATAGTCTCTTCTATGGTCCGGACTATAGCCTCTTCTATAGTCTGGACTATAGTCTCGTCTATAGTCTGGACTATAGTCTCATCTATAGTCTGGACTATAGTCTCGTCTAAAGTCTGGACTATAGTCTCGTCTATAGTCTGCATTATAGTCTAGTCTATGGTCTGGACTATAGTCTCTTCTATGGTCCGGACTATAGTCTCTTCTATAGTCTGGACTATAGTCTCGTCTATAGTCTGGACTATAGTCTCATCTATATTCTGGACTATAGTCTCGTCTATAGTCTGACCATAGTGTCGTCTATAGTCTGGACTATAGTCTCGTCTATAGTCTGGACTATAGTCTCGTCTATAGTCTGGACTATAGTCTCGTCTATAGTCTGGACTATAGTCTCGTCTATAGTCTCGTCTATAGTCTGGACTATAGTCTCGTCTATAGTCTGGACTATCGTCTCCTCTATAGTATGGACTATAGTCTTGTCTATAGTCTCGTCTGTAGTCTCGTCTATAGTCTCGTCTATAGTCTCGTCTATAGTCTCGTCTATAGTCTCGTCTATAGTCTCGTCTATAGTCTGGACTATAGTCTCGTCTATAGTCTGGGCTATAGTCTGGGCTATAGTCTGGACTATAGTGTCGTCTATAGTCTGGACTATAGTCTCATCTATAGTCTTGACTATAGTCTCGTTTATAGTCTGGACTATAGTGTCGTCTATAGTCTGGACTATAGTATCGTCTATAGTCTGGACTATAGTATCGTCTATAGTCTGGACTATATAATCGTCTATAGTCTGGACTATAGTATCGTCTATAGTCTGGACTATAGTCTGGACTACAGTATGGAATATTGTGTCGTCTATAGTCTGGACTATAGTGTCGTCTATAGTCTGGAATATATTGTCGTTTATAATCAGAACTATAGTCTTGTCTTTAGTCTGGACTATAGTCTCGTCTATAGTCCCATCTATAGTCTCGTCTATAGTCTCGTCTATAGTCTGGACTATAGTCTCTTCTATAGTCTGGACTATAGTCTAGTCCATAGTCTGGACTACAGTCTCGTCTGTAGTCTGGACTATAGTCTCGTCTATAGTATGGACTGTAGTTTTGTCTATAGTCTGGACTGTAGTCTTGTCTATAGTCTGGACTATACTCTTATCTAGTCTGTCTATTGTGTGGACTATAGTCTGGACTATTGCCTCTTCTATATTCTGGACTATAGACTAATTTATAGCCTGGAATATAGTCTCGTCTATAGTCTGGACCATAGTTTCATCTGTAGTCTGGTCTACAGTCTTGTCTACAGTCATGTCTATAGTCTGGAATATAGTCTCCTCTATAGTTTGGACTATAAACCCAACTATATTCTCCTCTATAGTCTGTACTATAGTCTCATCTATAATATGGACTATTGTCTCGTCTATAGTATGAACTACAGTCTATAGTATGAAATATAAACTCGATCTATGGGCAATCTTGTTATCTACTGTAACACTTTTACTTTATTAACGATCATCCAGAATTATCATAATTCACTTCGAAAAAAAACTTCCGTTGTTCCACATCTCATCTAACACTTGAACAATTGAGAACATGATTTAATTTAAAGATTTAAAACAAAGATTTTCACTAGACTTCGTTTATTTATCAGCTCAATACAAAACCCATAAATTACAAAACAACTAAAGTATTCCAAGAAACACGTATTTATATATTACTAAAATCTTAAAATCACTAAACCATAAAACAAATTTCAATTTAAAAAAAAAAAAAAAAAACAATAATAAAACAAACATTTTTAAATTCTAACAGACAAAACATTTTAAAAATATGTATCTCGTGTACGATTTGTTCTACATATAAAAAAGAAAAAAATAGAAAACAGCACATTTGCTCATCGATGGATATCTTCTGCTAAATACTTAAAATGCGAAAAAAGTAAAAAAAAAAAACAAAAAATAGTTTATTTTATTCAATCGATCACTATGATCAACGATAACTTTGCCATACATTTTGTAAAGTTAAAAATATGTGTATTTTATTATGCTTAATATAGTGTTTATTTAAGTGTGGATCTTTTAAGCCATTTAGTTAGATCCATGTCTAAATAATGTTACAATTGGCCTTATAAGGTTGGTGTTAATGCCAAATGATTTAAATTGAATGTTAATTTGCCTGTTAAAAGTCACCATATTAGGAATTGTCCACTTTTGGTTACTATTAGGGTTTGGTTATATTATGTTCACATGAGACTTGAGAACTGTAGTGTCTACGATTTAAATTTTTTTGTAATATGATTTTTGTACTTATTACTCATGCTGTACACATAAAAACATATCGCTGTCTAGAATGCAAAATGACTACAGACCTTTTCTACACACTACACTACAGACGTTTCATCTATAAGCTTCTCTTGTTTATATCTCGAGTATAACATTTCGTATTGTCTGGATATAGGACATGTTTATAGATAGGATTATAGACTTATCTATAGTCTGGACTATTGACTCGTATTTAGTCTCGTCTATAGTCTGGACTATAGACCAGACAATGGACTATAGTCCCAACTATAGCCTGGACTATAGTCTCGTCTATAGTCTGGACTATAGTCTCGTCTATAGTCTGGACTATAGTCTCGTCTATAGTCTGGAATATAGTCTCGTCTATAGTCTGGAATATAGTCTCGTCTATAGTCTGGACTATAGTCTCGTCTACAGTTTGGATTATAGTCCCGTCTATAGTCTGGAATATAGTCTCGTCTATAGTCTGGACTATAGTCTCGTCTATAGTCTGGAATATAGTCGTGTCTATAGTCTGAACCATAGTCTCGTCTATAGTTTGGACTAGAGGATTATAGACTTATCTATAGTCTGGACTATTGACTGGTATTTAGTCTCGTCTATAGTCTGGACTATAGACCAGACAATGGACTATAGTCCCAACTATAGTCTGGAATATAGTCTGGTCGATAGTCTCGTATATAGTCTGGACTACAGTCTGGACTATAGCCTAGTCTATAGTCTGGACTATAGTCTCGTCTATAGTCTGGACTATAGTCTCGTCTATAGTCTGGAATATAGTCTCGTCTATAGTGTGGAATATAGTCTCGTCTATAGTCTGGAATATAGTCTCGTCTATAGTCTGGACTATAGTCTCGTCTACAGTTTGGACTATAGTCCCGTCTATAGTCTGGAATATAGTCTCGTCTATAGTCTGGACTATAGTCTCTTCTACAGTCTGGACTATATTCTCGTCTACAGTCCGGACTATAGTCTCGTCTACAGTCTGGACTATTGCCTCGTCTTAAGTCTGGACTATAGTCTCGTCTACAGTCTGGACTTTAGTTGTGTCTACAGTCTGGACTATAGTCTCGTCTACAGTCTGGACTATATTCTCATCTACAGTCTGGACTATAGTCTCGTCTACAGTCTGGACTATAGTCTCGTCTACAGTCTGGACTATTGTCTCGTCTTTAGTCTGGACTATAGTCTCGTATACAGCCTGGACTATAGTCTCGTCGTGTCTATTGTCTGGACTATGGTCGTGTTTTTAGTCTGGACTATAGTCGTGTCTATAGTCTGGACCATAGTCTCGTCTGCACTAAAGCCTCTTCTATAGTTTGGTATATAGTCTCGTCTATAGTATGGACTATATTTTCGTCTATAATCTGGACTATAGTCTCGTCTATAGTCTGGACAATAGTCTCGTCTATATTCTTGACTATAGTCTCGTCTATATTCTTGACTATAGTCTCGTCTATATTCTGGACTATAGTCTCGTCTATAGTCTGGACTATAGTCTCCTCTATAGTCTGGACAATAGTTTCGTCTATAGTCTGGACAATAGTTTCGTCTATATTCTTGACTATAGTCTCGTCTATAGTCTGAACTATAGTCTCATCTATAGTCTGGACTTGACTATTGTACCTATGGGCTATTGTCTTGACTATAGTCCAAACTATTGTCTTTTCTATAGTTTGGTCTATCTATTGTCTTGACTATAGCCTGGATTACTGTCTCGCCTATAGTCTGAACTAAAGTCTTGTCAATAGTTTGGACTATAATTTGGACTTTAGGCTTTCTTTGTCTGTTAACTCTACTCTAGCTAATGTTATAAGCTGGACTGTATTAATACCTATGGTCTGAATTATAGTATTGCCAATATTATGTACTATGGTCGTATTTATAGATTGGATCATAGTATTTTCATTAGTTTTGACTATAATTTTGTCTATAGTCTGGACTAGATTCTTGTCTGTAGTCTAGACTATTGGCTTGACTTCATTTTCGTCTGGACTATAACCTTGTCTATAGTATGGAATAAAGTGTAGATTAAAAACCCATCTTCGCTGTTCTATTATATAGTGTTTTCCATTTCAGTTTACTATATATTTCGAAGTAATAGTTTTTTATTCGAACTACTACAAGTCGCGCATAAAATCTGTAAATTTAATGTGAATAATATGAATATTTTTTTAAATTTGAAAACATCACATGTTGAATATAAATTTTTCACACAATTTTTATTCTTACTAATTTCTTTCTAACCTTTTCTTTACCAACTTTTTTCTATACTTTCTTTACTGTTTTTTTTCAGCAATTTTTAAACAGCAACATAAATTAAGGCTTGATTTAAAAAGAATTAAAACTGCAGAAGAAAAAAAAGAATAATTTATAAACAAAATTGTTTAAACAGTAAGCTGTATGAATTAAACTGTTATTTGTAGAAAAGTGTTGTGAGTTTTTTTTTGCCATAAATTAACTTAAATAAACTGTCAGAATATTTGTTAGATTTTATAAGGAAAAATCACGCAAAATTTTGTTATACATAAAAGATTTGAAACCAGTAAATAATTAGTTTAAAGTAAATTAGTTAAAGTGTTAGAACGAACGAACGGCGAGGTAAACAAACGACTTAAGAAACAAACGTGGTTTGATGGAGAATATTACAGGTTTGTTTCTTAAATCTTTTGTTTTACACAACAGTTTTTTTTTAACGAAAAAGTAATTTAAATAATTATTTACTTATTTATTTATAATTTTAATAACTTTATTATTTATTTCAAGAAAATTTCATAAACCTACCCACTGTGCTGTAAAACCATTGAGTTTTCAAAATTTCCTCGACTACTATACTTAACTATAAATTTCATAACTGAGGTAACAGCTATAAATCATGACTCCCGATTTAATTACTGCCCATTTATCAATGTCCCAGCCCACTGTATTTATTTACCTCACTGTCTGGCATTCAAACGGAAGTTGAAATTGTTTGTTCATATTTTTTTCTCCTCTCATTTTCTATCTTCTTAAGATGAGATGTGATCGTGATCGTCAAACAAGTTTTCCCTTTTTAATACAAGATGATAATATGTTATCATCTTGTATTTCACTCTTTACTTAATATTACAACTTCTTCTTTTTTTAAGAAATCTTATGGTAGTTGGAAATTTGCCTTCAATCCAAAAGAAAAAAATCGTTAGTTGAAAGTTATGTGAAGGTAAATGTCAGATGAAAGAATTAATATAAAGAGAAAAAAATTTGCTTTAACGAAAAGGAACACACCAAATTGTTTCCTTAGGGTATTGGGGAAAAAATGCAATGTCGAAGTTTGCATTTTTTTCTGGAATTCCATGATATATAAGATGGAAGATGTATTAATGCTGGAAACAATAAGAGAGTGCTGAAAAGCAGAAGTTAGGTTTTAGTAAGAATTACAGTCTCGTATATAGCTTGTAGTCATGACTATAATTCCGTTATCGGTCTGGACTGTAGTTTCGTCTATATTCTAAACTATATATACTCGCCTATAGTCTAAATTATAGTTAAGTCTATAATCTGAACTATTGTCACTCCTACTGTCTGAACTATATATGTATATGTATATATTAACGTCTATAATTTTCTCCATAGTTTGGATCATAGAATCGTTTCTAGTCTATAGTCTGGACTTTAGTCTAGTCTATAGTCTGGACTATAGTCTCGTCCATAGTCTGGATTATAGTCTCGTCTATAGTCTGGACCTTAGTCTCGTCTATAGTCTGGACTATAGTCACGTCTATAGTTTGGACTATAATCTCGTCTATAGTCTGGACTATAGTCTCGTCTATAGTCTGGACTATAGTCTCGTCTATAGTCTGGACTATAGTCTCGTCTATAGTCTGGACTATAGTCTCGTCTATAGTCTGGACTATAGTCTCGTCTATAGTCTGGACTATAGTCTCGTCTATAGTCTGGACTATAGTCTCGTCTATTGTCTGGACTATAGTCTCATCTATAGTCTGGACTATAGTCTCGTCTATAGTCTGGACTATAGTCTCGTCTATAGTCTGGACTATAGTCTCGTCTATAGTCTGGACTATAGTCTCGTCTATAGTCTGGACTATAGTCTCGTCTATAGTCTGGACTATATTCGCGTCTATAGTCTGGACTATAGTCTCGTCTTTAGTCTGTACTATAGTCTCGTCTATAGTCTGGACTATAGTCTGCACTATAGTCTGGACTATAGTCTCCTCTATTGTCTCCTCTATAGTCTGGACTATAGTCTCGTCTATAGTCTGGATTATAGTCTCGTCTATAGTCTGGACTGTAGTCTAGTCTATAGTCTGGACTATAGTCTCGTCTATAGTCTGGACTGTAGTGTCGTCTATAGTCTGGACTATAGTCTCGTCTTTTGCCTGGACTATAGTCTCGTCTATAGTCTGGACTATAGTCTCGTCTATAGTCTGGACTATAGTCTTGTCTATAGTCTGGACTATAGTCTCGTCTATAGTCTGGACTATAGTCTCGTCTATAGTCTGGACTATAGTCTCGTCTATAGTCTGGACTATAGTCTCGTCTATATTCTGGACTATAGTCTCGTCTATAGTCTGGACTATAGTCTCGTCTATATTCTGGACTATAGTCTCGTCTATAGTCTGGACTATAGTCTCGTCTATAGTCTGGACTATAGTCTGGACTATAGTCTCGTCTATAGTCTGGACTATAGTCTCGTCTATAGTCTGGACTATAGTCTCGTCTATAGTGTGGACTATAGTCTCGCCTATAGTCTGGACTATAATCTCGCCTATAGTCTGAACTATAGTCCATAGTCTAGACAATAGTCTGGACTATAGTCTCGTCTATAGTCTGCACTAAAGTCTCGTCTATAGTCTGGGCCATAGTCTCGTCTATAGTCTGGACTATAATATCGTATATAGTCTCGTCTATAATCTCGTCTATAGTCTGGACTATAGTCTTGTCTATAGTATGGACCATAGTCTCGTCTACAGTCTGGACTATAATCTCGTCTATAGTCTGGACTATAGTCTCGTCTATAGTCTGGACTATACTTTCGTCTATAGTTTGGACTATAGTCTCGTCTATAGTCTGGACTATAGTCTCGTCTATAGTCTGGACTATAGTCTTGTCTATAGTTTGGACTATAGTCTCGTATATAGTCTGGACTATAGTATCGTCTATAATCTGGACTATAGTCTCGTCTATAGCTTTGACTGTAGTCTGGTCTATAGTGTGGATAATAGTCCGATCTATAGCCTGGAATATAACCTCGCTAATATTATGGACTATAGTCTCGTCTATAGTCTGGACTATAGTCTCGTCTATAGTCTGGACTATAGTCTCGTCTATAGTCTGGACTATAGTCCCGCCTATAGTCTGGACTATAGTCCCGCCTATAGTCTGGACTATAGTCTCGCCTAGAGTCTGGACTATAGTCTAGCCTGAACAATAATTTCGTCTATAGTCTCGTCTGTAGTCTGGTTTATTGTCTCGTCGTCTGGACTACGATATTTGAAATCACAAACTTTTTCTCTAAGTGTAAACTTCAGATTGTAACCTAAAGAAGAAAAATTTCACAACATCTACCAAATGCAATACAAAAAAATAAACAAAAAAATATCTAACCAATTTTGTGATGAATGTTGTGTTTTTGTTACAATCGTCTTCTTGTTCTTCTCCTTCTCGTATTCCAAAGTGATTTCCTTTTCTTTTAAAAACATTTTAACCCACTCATTTTTGTGCTGGCTGCAAAAAAAGAAACAGACAAAAAGATGCAACAATGAATTTACGCGGCTGCAACACAAAAATAACTGAAATACTCACATACAATGTTGGCGGGTTGGTAATGGTTGCTTTCAATTTTCATTCTACCAACAACCAAGAGATTATAATTATATAGAGATTCTACTGAAGTCTGTTGGTACATTTTTTTGATTTGGTTTAAAATGTTGCATCATTGTTGTTGCTTTTTTTTATAGCTGTTAAGAAGGTTGGCAAACGAATTCAAACAAAAATACCTTCTTCTACTTTTAACCATATTGGTTAACCACAACAACAGCAATAACAGCTAAAGTGAAATTATATGGCATCGAAACTCATTATATTATAGACTCTTAAAGTAATTTCACTTTTTTCAATTTTTTTATTCCTTTTTACTCTTTTTCACAAAAAAAACGAACCTTTATTGTTTCTAGCAAAAATAGTTGGGAGGAATCATATGTTAAAATTCATAGGAATTTTTTATTCCAATGTTCAAAAACAATTTCAAAATTATTCTCATTTATTGACTAATTTTCATGGAAATTGTGGAATCATTAGCAAAAATAATGATAATAGTAGGTACATGTAGGTAAATGAAGATGTATGTATGTAGATTCTAAGAAGTAAAAATAGTAACATCAAAAGTTTCGAAATGGTTTTCAAACTCCCTTGCTTCTTTTTTGCTTAGAAATTCTATTAACTGGGCTAGATCTTCTTCATATAGCATTAGGTTGCTCTGTTAGCAGTTTTTTCTTTGAAAAGGTTCTACATCTGGTAGAATGGTATGGACTATACAATAGTTTATCTCTACTTTTACGTTTCGTTTATAGTCTGGCCTATAATCTTGTCTATACTCTGGCCTAAAGCATTGTCTATAGTCCGGACTGTTAACTTGTCTATAGTCAGGAATATATTCTTGTCTATATTCTGGACTAAAGTCTAGACTATAGTATTGTCTACAGTTTGTACTACAGACTAATCTATTATAGTCTTGTCTACAGTCTGGATTATAGTCTTGTCTATAGTCTGGACTATAGTCTTGTCTATAGTCTGGACTATAGTCTTGTCTATAGTCTGGACTATAGTCTTGTCTATAGTCTGGACTATAGTCTTGTCTATAGTCTGGACTATAGTCTTGTCTATAGTATGGAATATAGTCTTGTCTATGGTCTGGACTATAGCCTTGTCTATAGTCTGGACTATAGTCTTGTCTATAGTCTGGACTATAGTATTGTCTATAGTTTAGACTATAGTATTGTCTATAGTTTGGACTATAGTTTGGCCTATAGTCTTATCTATAGTCTGGAGTATTGTCTTGTCTGTAGTCTGACCTACAATCTTGTCTATAGTCTGGACTATAATCTTGTCTATAGTCTTGTCTATGGTCTGGACTATAGCCTTGTCTATAGTCTGGAATATAGTCTTGTCTATAGTCTGGACTATAGCCTTGTCTATAGTCTGGACTATAGCCTTGTCTATAGTCTGGACTATAGCCTTGTCTATCATTTGGACTATAGTTTTGTCTATAGTCTGGACTATAGTCTTGTCTATAGTCTGGACTATAGTTTTGTCTATAGTCTGGACTATAGTTTTGTCTATAGTCTGGACTATAGTTTTGTCTATAGTCTGGACTATAGTTTTGTCTATATAATTGCCTTGATAGTCTTGTCTATAGTCTGGACTATAGTCTTGTCTATAGTCTGGACTATAGTCTTGTCTATCATTTGTACTATAGTCTTGTATATAGTCGGGACTATAGTCTTGTCTACAGTCTGGACTATAGTCTTGTCTATAGTCTGGACTATAGTCTTGTCTATAGTCTGGAGTATTGTCTGGACTATAGTCTGGACTATAATCTTGTCTATAGTCTGGACTATAGTCTGGAGTATTGTCTTGTCTATAGTCTAAGTATAGTCTTGTCTATAGTCTGGACTACAATCTTGTCTATAATCTGGATTATAATCTTATCTACAGTCTGGACTATAATCTTGTATATAGTCTGGAGTATAATCTTATCTATAGTCTGGACTATAATCTTGTCTATAGTGTGTACTATAGTCTTGTCTATAGTGTAGACTATAGTCTTGTCTATAGTATGTACTAGTCTGGACTGTTTTCTTGTGGTTATATAGTCTAGTCTGCAGTCTGGATAATTGCTTCGTCAAAAGTCTGGATTGAAGTTTATTTTATAGTCTATATTCTTCCCTATAGTCTGGAATATTGTCTTGTCTATAGTCTGTAGTCTTGTCAATGAATATAAACATATCTATATTCTGGACGGCAGTCTTGCTTATAGTCTGGACTATTGTCTTCCCTATAGTCTGGACTATAGTGTTATCTATGGTCTAGATTATAGTCTGAACTAAGTGTCATCTACAAAGGACTCTATAGACTGCAGTGCTCTACTTTCCTCTAAAAAAAGTAGATCGGTTTACAAATTTTCTTTGCTTTTCTACGGAAATTTTGTCTTTTATTTCCATTATTGATAATATTAAGCATTTTCTGCAAAAATATATTTTTTTCTTTAGAAAATAAGTGGCCTTCTTAATATAGTGTCTTATTTTCTTTAAAAGAATCGATGATTTTCTTCTTTAGGAAGATAATTGCTTTGATTGTTTGTTTCTCTCTGTTCCCATTCTCACTTCCTAGTAACAAACTAAAGCTAACAATGACCTGTTTAGTAATGAGTACGAGGTCATAGAATTTCTCATTTTACCTTTAAAGGCTTTTTATGTTTTTATTATGGTTATTTAGTTTAGTTACCATTTACCATTTCTTCTTTGCTCTCGAACATTAAGGCTTTAATTAATGTAATGTCTTTAATTGGCTTTAAAATAACAATTAAAAGTTTTTACTTACACTCTATTTAAGTTAGATAATAGAAATATGTCGTTTGATTTATTTCAAATTATTTCCATTTAATTTAGTTACAACATATTCAACGATCGGTTAAATCTACAAAAGACCAGCCCAGATTTTTAGCATTTGTTATAATTATAAAGTTTGATTAGTTGATATTTAAACTATTAAGTTAAAATGGATATGATTACAGTTAAAATAAATCAACAGATGTTTAATAACTAACAAACAAGTTTATCTAGTGTGATTAGAATAAAAATATCATGAGGAAAAAGTGTTTTCTTTGGGTTTTTTTTTTTACTGAAAATTATGGGATGTTTAGAAATAAAAAATAATTAACCTGTATTTGTTTGAAATTAGCTAATGATTACAAATAATGCTAACATTTTATTATGTAATATAGATGCAGACATTTGTTTATTTAAGAATATCTTAAGAAGATCAAGTTTGTTTCTTAAGTCTTTTGTTGTGGCTGTCTAGAAGTAAAAGATTTATGGGGAGTTGTTGGTTTTTGTAATAAATTCCTTACATAAAAACAAATTATATTAACAGTTAAGTTTCAAAGTAGATTTTTTTTATTATTCGATTAATCGTTTTGAAATGCACATAATTATTGCTACAATTTAGCAAAGTGTTGCAGAACATGCGAAAATCTAAAGCCAGACATATTACGCAAATACTCACACAACCATACTTGCTATAAAGCCAAATAAAAAAACTTAAGACACAAACTTTGTTATAGATTTTTCTCTAGAGTGTGTGAATTTTGTTACACAATATATATATATATATATATTTTTTTTTGCAAACTTTAAAATCTCTATAAAATGTATGCAAATTGTAACTTTTTTTTAGAAGTTTTCTTCTTAAACCCCAAGAAAAAATCTCTATAATCCTGTTCTTTAGCTTGACCGTTATTTAGTAACGCTCCACATAATTTAAACATTTTGCCAGCTCTAGTATTATATGCAAATAACTTTGGTCTTAATGTCAAAGAAACACTCAAACACATACACACCCATGTACTTGGTTAGACAACAAGTGCGTAGTTTTATGCATTTGAATATATTTTTTTCAGTTAAAAGTTTTATGCGTTCATTGGTCTCTATCATACTCAGCGGGTATATATGGACAATTTATGAGGTTGCTTTACAAGATTAAAAGAATTTGATAAAAATTTTCTAATAAATTGTTTATAAGAAGGAGAACAACAACAACAACAACAACACCAACAAAAATAGCAAGTTGAGGCTTTAAGCAGCTTGACTTTCTTAAAGCTATTTTGCAGGTTTTCTGCAGTTGAGGGGATTTTGTTTATAAGGGTAATTAAGAACAATTTATTAATAGTTTTTTTTTTTTTTTCTTTATTTTTCTACTCCAAAAGATTTGACAAATAATTGCAAAAACTGTATATTTTATAGGTTTTTAATTTAAATTAATGATGTTGTTATTTTACAGGAAGTTTCGTTGAAAAGTTTAAGGTGAAGTAGATTAAAATTAATATTAATATTAATTTATTTCTATAGGAGGTCTAAATGCAAACTGGTCCAGCAAACAATTAAAATTAAAATTTTTCACCAATTCTACATTCTACTAGAAGCTGATCCATTTAATCACTATTTATATCAGAACAATGTTTAGAATATCGAGGGACTATATTCAATAGTCTCTATCTAAAATAACACAAGTTTTCAGGAGAGCAAAAAAACTGTTTATTTAGCTAGTTCATGAAGATTTTTGATTTTTTTCTTCTACAATATATTTTTAAGACCATATTCTAAATTGTTATATAAAAAGAATTTAAAATTTTGCATTATTTGCAAAATTATTCACAAATTTATATCAGATAGAGCTTTTTTTCTACGAAATTTTTTTTTACAACCTTCAGATAGACAGTTTTTCATAGAAATATAAATTTTTTTATTTGATTTAATATCAATTAATATTATATTTTATGCAATTTAATGAAGTAATATAAACCAAATTGTTGAAAAAGCAGCAGATTATAAGGTTTTGGTCCAAAATCAATGTTATATGGTTAAACACGGAATAAAATTAATCAAATTAGTATTATAATGTGCGATATCTCGAAAACTATTAAACCGATTTCAAATATTTTTGCGGATTTGTGTCCAGCATGTTCAAATTAGTAAAAACAATTGTTTTGCAATAGAAAATTATCCAAAATAATAGAGTTTGAAGCAATTTTTGGATAAGATAGAGAGTTTTGCATTCAGAATTTTTCTTTTTATAAGATAGAGAAATTTAAAAATTGCTATAAAATTGCCAAAAAATATTTTTTTCTTTTGAAATTTATGCTACTGATGCGGGATAGTTTGCTGGGTATTTTGCCATCAAAATCTTATTTTCATAAAAATGACAGATAGAGACTATTGAATATAGTCCCTCGATATAGTGAACTGAAGTATACTTGAGCTAGAACTGAACTCAACTGAACTGAACTGAACTAGAACTGAACTAGAACTGAACTAGAACTGAACTAGAACTGAACTAGAACTGAACTAGAACTGAACTAGAACTGAACTAGAACTGAACTAGAACTAGAACTGAACTAGAACTGAACTAGAACTGAACTAGAACTGAACTAGAACTGAACTAGAACTGAACTAGAACTGAACTAGAACTGAACTAGAACTGAACTAGAACTGAACTAGAACTGAACTAGAACTGAACTAGAACTGAACTAGAACTGAACTAGAACTGAACTAGAACTGAACTAGAACTGAACTAGAACTGAACTAGAACTGAACTAGAACTGAGAACTAGAACTGAACTAGAACTGAACTAGAACTGAACTAGAACTGAACTAGAACTGCTATAAAATTGCCAAAAAAATATTTTTTCTTTTGAAATTTATGCTACTGATGCGGGATAGTTTGCTGGGTAGTTTGCCATCAAAATCTTATTTTCATAAAAAATGACAGATAGAGACTATTGAATATAGTCCCTCGATATAGTGAACTGAAATATACTTGAGCTAGAACTGAACTCACTGAACTGAACTGAACTAGAACTGAACTAGAACTAACGAACGAACTAGAACTGAACTAGAACTGAACTAGAACTGAACTAGAACTGAACTAGAACTGAAACTAGAACTGAACTAGAACTGAACTAGAACTGAACTAGAACTGAACTAGAACTGAACTAGAACGAACTAGAACTGAACTAGAACTGAACTAGAACTGAACTAGAACTGAACTAGAACTGAACTAGAACTGAACTAGACTGAACTAGAACTGAACTAGAACTGAACTAGAACTGAACTAGAACTGACTAGAACTGAACTAGAACTGAACTAGAACTGAACTAGAACTGAACTAGAACTGAACTAGAACTGAACTAGAACTGAACTAGAACTGAACTGAACTGAACTAGAACTGAACTAGAACTGAACTAGAAACTGAACTAGAACTGAACTAGAACTGAACTAGACCTGAACTAGAACTGAACTAGAACTGAACTAGAACTGAAACTAGAACTGAACTAGAACTGAACTAGAACTGAACTAGAACTGAACTAGAACTGAACTAGAACTGAACTAGAACTGAACTAGAACTGAACTAGAACTGAACTAGAACTGAACTAGAACTGAACTAGACTGAACTAGAACTGAACTAGAACTGAACTAGAACTGAACTAGAACTGAACTAGAAACTGAACTAGAACTGAACTAGAACTGAACTAGAACTGAACTAGAACTGAACTAGAACTGAACTAGAACTGAACTAGAACTGACTAGAACTGAACTAGAACTGAACTAGAACTGAACTAGAACTGAAACTAGAACTGAACTAGAACTGAACTAGAACTGACTAGAACTGAACTAGAACTGACTAGAACTGAACTAGAACTGAACTAGAACTGAACTAGAACTGAACTAGAACTGAACTAGAACTGAACTAGAACTGAACTAGAACTGAACTAGAACTGAACTAGAACTGAACTAGAACTGAACTAGAACTGAACTTAGAACTGAACTAGAACTGAACTAGAACTGAACTAGAACTGAACTAGAACTGAACTAGAACTGAACTAGAACTGAACTAGAACTGAACTAAAACTGAAATAGAACTGAACTAGAACTGAAATAGAACTGAACTAGAACTGAATTAGAACTGAACTAGAACTGAACAAGAATTGAACTAGAACTGAACTGAACTGAACTAACTGAACTAGAACTGAACTAGAACTGAACTAGAACTGAACTAGAACTGAACTAGAACTGAACTAGAACTGAACTAGAACTGAACTAGAACTGAACTAGAACTGAACTAGAACTGAACTAGAACTGAACTAGAACTGAACTAGAACTGAACTAGAACTGAACTAGAACTGAACTAGAACTGAACTAGAACTGAACTAGAACTGAACTAGCAACTGAACTAGAACTGAACTAGAACTGAACTAGAACTGAACTAGAACTGAACTAGAACTGAACTAGAACTGAACTAGAACTGAACTAGAACTGAACTAGAACTGAACTAGAACTGAACTAGAACTGACTAGAACTGAACTAGAACTGACTAGAACTGAACTAGAACTGTACTAGAACTGAACTAGAACTGAACTAGAACTGAACTAGAACTGAACTACTGACAGAACTGAACTAAAACTGAACTAGAACTGAACTAGCGTTAAACTAGAACTGAACTAGAACTGAACTAGAATTGAACTTGAACTGAACTAGAACTGAACTAGAACTGAACTAGAACTGAACTAGAACTGAACTAGTACTGAACTAGAACTGAACTAGAACTGAACTAGAACTGAACTAGAACTGAACTAGAACTGAACTAGAACTGAACTAGAACTGAACTAGTAACTAGAACTGAACTAGACTGAACTAGAACTGAACTAGAACTGAACTAGAACTGAACTAGAACTGAACTAGAACTGAACTAGAACTGAACTAGAACTGAACTAGAACTGAACTAGAACTGAACTTGAACTTAACTAGAACTGAAAATATACTGGAATTTTGTATAACATTTTTTATATGGAATAGGTTTTTCTATAGTAAAATGTATTCGGATGCAGCTTTTCTATAAAAATTTTATATGGTATAAAGTATTTCCTGAAAATTCTATATCTAGACAAGATTCGAATCCATTTCTCTAATTCCCACATTGAGACAGAGAAATGTTTGAAATACTAAAATGTTTTTTTGAATTCTATGCAAATCTTATACATGTCAACAAGTACATTTTTCCAATATTAATTATTAGATAGATAGTAAATGAAAAAATATCTTAACATATGTCTGTATGTGTCAAAAGTATTTTGTTTGCTTTGCTGCTTGTGCTACCCACATCTGAAAGTTCTTGCACGTCTTTTTGGTTTTTTTACACAACAAACCAAACCGCCTTTCTTTTTTTCTCTACTTTGACGTATTTTACTTTGCAAGTTTGTAGCTTAAATCTTTTGATTTTTATTTATTATTCTTTTTGCAGAGGAGAGGTTACTGCTGGTCTTTTCATATTCATACATTGTTATTTAAATTAACACTTATGCAATCATTTTTGTTGGTTGTCATATGGTTAATAAAATAAATAAAATAAAAATTTAAAACAAGTTTCTACAAAAAATTATATAAATAATATTCATAAGCATAATATTTTTACACACATTCTTGTCTTATTATTTATTCTAGGCACTCACAAAGTTCATTGTAGTGAAGATTTAATGCGCGTGGAAATTGGCCTGCCAGAACCCATAACCACAACAGACAGCAGCAGCACCAGCGGCAGTGGCACAAGTAGTGGCAGTGTCAGTAGTAATAATGATAAACCACAAATCTATTTGGAAGGCCTTAAGGGCTATCCAGATGAACGGTGTCATCCTGAAATCAACGGTTCTTTGGCCGTTTTTCGTTTATCGTTAAGTGATTTCTATGAGTGCGGTGTTACACGTATGGTTAATCAGTTAACGGTATGTAAATTACAATAAAAAATATAAATAAATAACCACAACAACAATAGTAAACACACCTATTATGGCTTTAAGTTTTTGGCCATGAGTAACAATCATATTAAACTGACCACACGCATTATTTTACGGTACAGCACTATACCATGGAAGTGGTATTATGGGTTTATGCTAATGTTTGTTATATTTAAAAATAATGGTCTTCCATTCACTGTTAAGTAAAACTGAGTGATAAAATTCACTTACTTAGTACACTTAAGGTTGTCCGTCCATCTGTTTCTAGTTCAGTTCTAGTTCAGTTCTAGTTCAGTTCTAGTTCAGTTCTAGTTCAGTTCTAGTTCAGTTCTAGTTCAGTTCTAGTTCAGTTCTAGTTCAGTTCTAGTTCAGGTTCTAGTTCAGTCTAGTTCAGTTCTAGTTCAGTTCTAGTTCAGTTCTAGTTCAGTTCTAGTTCAGTTTAGTTCTAGTTCAGTTCTAGTTCAGTTCTAGTTCTAGTTCAGTTCTAGTTCAGTTCTAGTTCAGTTCTAGTTCAGTTCTAGTTCAGTTCTAGTTCAGTTCTAGTTCAGTTCTAGTCAGTTCTAGTTCAGTTCTAGTTCATTCTAGTTTCAGTTCTAGTTCAGTTCTAGTTCAGTTCTAGTTCTGTTCAGTTCTAGTTTCAGTTCTAGTTCAGTTCTAGTTCAGTTCTAGTTCAGTTCTAGTTCAGTTCTAGTTCAGTTCTAGTTCATTCTAGTTCATTCTAGTTCAGTTCTAGTTCAGTTCGGTTCAGTTCTAGTTCAGTTCTAGTTCAGTTCTAGTTAGTTTCTAGTTCGTTCTAGTTCAGTTCTAGTTCAGTTCGTTAGTTCTAGTTCAGTTCTAGTTCAGTTCTAGTTCAGTTCTAGTTCAGTTCTAGTTCAGTTCTAGTTCAGTTTCTAGTTCAGTTCTAGTTCAGTTTCTAGTTCATCTATTCGTTCTAGTTCAGTTCTAGTTCATTCGAGTTCAGTTTCAGTTCTAGTTCAGTTCTAGTTCATTCAGTTCAGTTCTAGTTCATTCTAGTTCAGTTCTAGTTCAGTTCTAGTTCAGTTCTAGTTCAGTTCTAGTTCAGTTCTAGTTCAGTTCTAGTTCAGTTCTAGTTCAGTTCTAGTTCAGTTCTAGTTCAGTTCTAGTTCAGTTCTAGTTCAGTTCTAGTTCAGTTCCAGTTCAGTTCTAGTTCAGTTCTAGTTCAGTTCTAGTTCAGTTCTAGTTCAGTTCTAGTTCAGTTCTAGTTCAGTTCTATTTCAGTTCTAGTTCAGTTCTAGTTCAGTTCTAGTTCATTTCTAGTTCAGTTCTAGTTCAGTTCTAGTTCAGTTCTAGTTCAGTTCTAGTTCAGTTCTAGTTCAGTTCTAGTTCAGTTCTAGTTCAGTTCTAGTTCAGTTCTAGTTCAGTTCTAGTTCAGTTCTAGTTCAGTTCTAGTTCAGTTCTAGTTCAGTTCTCGTTCAGTTCTAGTTCAGTTCTAGTTCAGTTCTAGTTCAGTTCTAGTTCAGTTCTAGTTCAGTTCTAGTTCAGTTCTAGTTCAGTTCTAGTTCAGTTCTAGTTCAGTTCTAGTTCAGTTCTAGTTCAGTTCTAGTTCAGTCCTAGTTCAGTTCTAGTTTAGTTCAGTTCTAGTTCAGTTCTAGTTCAGTTCTAGTTCAGTTCTAGTTCAGTTTCTAGTTCAGTTCTAGTTCAGTTCTAGTTCAGTTCTAGTTCAGTTCTAGTTCCGTTCTAGTTCAGTTCTAGTTCAGTTCTAGTTCAGTTCTAGTTCAGTTCTAGTTCATTTCTAGTTCAGTTCTAGTTCAGTTCTAGTTCAGTTCTAGTTCAATTCTAGTTCAGTTCTAGTTCAGTTCTAGTTCAGTTCTAGTTCAGTTCTAGTTCAGTTCTAGTTCAGTTCTAGTTCAGTTCTAGTTCAGTTCTAGTTCAGTTCTAGTTCAGTTCTAGTTCAGTTCTAGTTCAGTTCTAGTTCAGTTCTAGTTCAGTTCTATTTTAGTTCTAGTTCAGTTCTAGTTCAGTTCTAGTTCCATTCTAATTAATCTTTACCCATGTAATGTTTTTTTATGAAATCTTTCACTGGATAAAGTTTTTCTAAAGAAATCACTTTCCAGATAAAGTTTGTTTCACTGAAGCTTATTACAAGATCGGTCTTAACTAATTTTAATTTTTTGCTTGTTTATTTTTGCTTCTATTCTATTTTTATTAAAATTTTTATTTAATATTTTTATTATTTTTTATTTAGAATTTCTGTTTCTTTTCCATCTTTTTAGGGTAAAAAAGTTTATTACCACAAAATCATTATTGAGTCCACAAATGGCAAAGAGATTGTTAGTGTTAAATGCATTACCAGTGGTCCGGTTTTTAATTTAATGATGAATGAAACTAGCCAAGAGCAACCACGTTTTATATACCAACAACAGCAACATGATCAGTTGCAGCAGCAGTCTCAACAATTGCAACATCATGGCATTGTTAGACGTGATGTTTTACCTGCTGGATTTCAAGAACCAGAGTAAGTTTTTTTTATTATTATTTTGCGCAAATTATTTTGGTTTTAAATTCAAAACTTGATTCTTCAAAAATATTTCAATGATAAACAAAGAAAGAATGAAAAAATCTTAGCAATCAATGACATCATGCATTTATTTGTTGCGAGATGAGCCAAAACCAAAAAAGCTAAAAGCATTTAAATGTCATTTCCCAGAAGAGGAATGTTGGCAAGAAATGTCAAAATAATTTTATTTTATATATTTATCTTATCGTTGAATCTAATGCTGGAGATATTAAAATGACAGTTGGGTGTAATTTTTAATTAATCTTCAAAGCTGTCTAGACTCTATGGGAGATAAACAAAGTGATATCATTGATCTTGATAGTGGAGATTCAAATTAAATATTAACAAGTATAAATAATTTATCGAGATAATGATAATGCACTTTAACAAACATGAATTCATTTGTGCTTTAAGCTTAAATATTTAACAGTTGGAAAAGTTAATGAACTCATTTTAAGCTTTAAAGCTGCGAAATTCTATATTATTACCCAAATCATACTGATCCCATATTACTAGTCTTCTACTTATCGAGCACGAAGTTCTGACAATAGATGGATCAAGACCAAAACTTAATACGTAAATTTTTAATAGCAACATGTGCTTGTATACGCAAAAGCTCATATTAGTTATAATGATCTTATTCAAAAGCTTCAGTTTTATTTATGTTGTATGCACGAAAACATAATTTAAACACCTGCACAGTGGTTTAGAAATGATATTTATAAAAATTTTGGATCTCGTAGAAAAACATTAAAGAATCCTCATGCGGTTAAGCTTAAATATTATAGTCTTTATCCGCTTAATGCTCTTCTAGAAAATTTTTCTTGCGGATAATGCTTCTGTGTAAAAATCTCTTTCTATAAAAACTTTTATGGTGATAAAACTTTTATAAAGAAGCCTTTATCCGGTTAAAGCTTTTCTTTAAAAACTTTTATCAGAATAAAGTTTTTCTATACAAACATTTATCCAAATAGAGCTTTTCTATAAAAATCTTTTTTCGAATAAAGCTTTTCCATAAAAATTTTTATGCGGATAATATTTTTCAACAAAAACTTTAAAGCTTGTTTTAATAAATTTCGAATAAAATTTTCTGCTCTGCTATCCGGATAAAGCTTTTCTACATAAAACTTTATCAGAATAATGCATTTCTATAAAAAACTTTATCCAGATAAAGCTTTTCTATACAAAATATTATCCGGATAAAGTTTTTCTATTCAAAACATTATCAGGATAAAGCCTTTCTATAAAAAACATTATCCAGATAAAGTTTTTCCATACTAAAATCTTTAGAACGCATATTAAAATCTTTAGAACGCAGGTTCTACCGAGCCGAACAACTAGAGATGCCCATAAAAACGTCTCAAAGCCGATTGTGTTATATTTCGTTACGATATTTTCGATATACCGAATTATTACAAAAACAAAGCCTCTAAACCACTGTGCTCTATAATAATTACATGGATGCCACAGTGATCGATAATTGCCAACAAAATGGCCATAATACGTGTACAATTTAATATTAAATTGCAGCATTCGTTTACATTTACAAGATCATTTCCTTTTTAATGCCACAATCATCATACATGTATGTATAATAAACTCGTAATAGTATTTTAGAGTGTGTTATAGCAGCACGTAGATATGATAATAATATGGTTTGAAAGAAGATTTGTTTTTCTCGGAAGAGACACTAACCAAAAGGGTTAAAGTCTTTAATAAGAAATATTAAGGGGGTTTTTAATAATTTATCTGTGTTCTTCTTTACAGAGACATAGAAATTACCACCTCTTTAACCAAAAAGGCACCCGAGCCTCGTTTGGCCATTGGTGTTAGTCAAAATGGCAAACGTGTTACTGGTGATCTGACTGTTACACCCGGCACTCCTCTAACCATGGAAATTACTTTGGATCAGGAGTCAGCACCTATATATGGTTTGGGTGTTAATTATTTGGAGGTTACCGATACCAGACTGTTGTCGGAAACTATTATTTTTAAGGGGTAAGTAATTTGAAAGAGTCAGTTCTGGATTAAAATTGTTATTATCTATAATGGTTCTTTTTTAGCTGCACTGTTGATCCTTATCTTTTTGAAAATTTCAATACCATTGATGGTGATACCTTGAGTGCTAAATTTAAGGCTTTCAAATTCCCCGATTCTTCGTATGTTCAATTCCGCGCCACCGTTAATGTTTGCCTGGATAAATGTCTGGGTACTCAGTGTTCAAATGGTCAAATTGGTTATGGTCGCAGAAGACGTGATACCTCCGATGCCATGATGACTCCTTTGATGGATACAAATAAAGTTTATGAAATTTCATTGGCCATGTTTATTAAGATTAATGATTTGGAGGGTGTTAATAGAAGTGAGTATAAATTTTATGAGGGAAATATTTGAAATAGCTTTTTCGGAAACTAAAGGTTCTAGTTCAGTTCTAGTTCAGTTCTAGTTCAGTTCTAGTTCAGTTCTAGTTCAGTTCTAGTTCAGTTCTAGTTCAGTTCTAGTTCAGTTCTAGTTCAGTTCTAGTTCAGTTCTAGTTCTAGTTCAGTTCTAGTTCAGTTCTAGTTCAGTTCTAGTTCAGTTCTAGTTCAGTTCTAGTTCAGTTCTAGTTCAGTTCTAGTTCAGTTCTAGTTCAGTTCTAGTTCAGTTCTAGTTCAGTTCTAGTTCAGTTCTAGTTCAGTTCTAATTTCAGTTCTAGTTCAGTTCTAGTTCAGTTCTACTTCAGTTCTAGTTCAGTTCTAGTTCAGTTCTACTTCAGTTCTAGTTCAGTTCTAGTTCAGTTCTACGTCATGTTCTAGTTTTTTTTCAGTTCTAGTTCAGTTCTGGTTCATTTTTAGTTCAGTTCTTGTTCAGTTCTATTTCAGTTCTAGTTCAGTCTTGTTCAGTTCTAGTTCAGTTCTAGTTCAGTCTAGTTCAGTCTAGTTCAGTTCTAGTTCAGTTCTAGTTCAGTTCTAGTTCAGTTCTAGTTCAGTTCTAGTTCAGTTCTAGTTCAGTTCTAGTTAGTTCTAGTTCAGTTCTAGTTCAGTTCTAGTTCATTTCTAGTTCAGTTCTAGTCTAGTTCAGTTCTAGTTCAGTTCTAGTTCAGTTCTAGTTCAGTTCTAGTTCAGTTCTAGTTCAGTTCTAGTTCAGTTCTAGTTCAGTTCTAGTTCAGTTCTAGTTCAGTTCTAGTTCAGTTCTAGTTCAGTTCTAGTTCAGTTCTAGTTCAGTTCTAGTTCAGTTCTAGTTCAGTTCTAGTTCAGTTCTAGTTCAGTTCTAGTTCAGTTCTAGTTCAGTTCTAGTTCAGTTCTAGTTCAGTTCTAGTTCAGTTCTAGTTCAGTTCTAGTTCAGTTCTAGTTCAGTTCTAGTTCAGTTCTAGTTCAGTTCTAGTTCAGTTCTAGTTCAGTTCTAGTTCAGTTCTAGTTCAGTTCTAGTTCAGTTCTAGTTCAGTTCTAGTTCAGTTCTAGTTCAGTTATAGGTCAGTTATAGGTCAGTTCTAGTTCAGTTCTAGTTCAGTTCTAGTTCAGTTCTAGTTCAGTTCTAGTTCAGTTCTAGTTCAGTTCTAGTTCAGTTCTAGTTCAGTTCTAGTTCAGTTCTAGTTCAGTTCTAGTTCCGTTCTAGTTCAGTTATAGTTCAGTTATAGTTCAGTTCTACTTCAGTTCTAGTTCAATTCTACTTCAGTTCTTGTTCAGTTCAGTTATTTTAAAATCAAAGTTAATTTAAACTTAATAAGTGTATTTTAAAATATTTTCTTTTACTTTCAGATGAAGTCTTGCGCCTTGAGGAAAAACTTCGCGAATTGAAATTAGCCAATCAACGTTTGGCACGCAACAGTCGCGGAAACTTTGAGGAGCCTTTGGTGAAAACTTTCGAACAACTGCCTTTATCGGTGCCAGCTTTTGTGGTCGATGAGAAAGAATTGGAAGATGCCAGAAATACGGTTAATGCAATAACTTCTACAGGAGCCGTGATATTGTCCATAATCTTAACAGTTTTATGTAAATTTTTGTAAATATAAAACAAAATTAACAAAAAACAAAAAAAAACGAAAACTAAAATAAAAAAAACGTAAATAATACTTGTAAAGTAAAACATTTTCCCTTTAGTAAGAAAAAAGTCTTAATTTAATGAAAATATTTTAGAAAAACTTAACATTAAATTTAATAAAAATAAAATATTTTTGTTAAATTGACACCTAAAATTAAAATAAAAACAAACAAAAAAAACGATAAAATATTGTAAAGTATATAGTTTATTATCTAATCAGTTTAAAACATAAAAAATTAACATTTAACTGCCATTTTTTCGTATAACTGCTTATTTTCTTTATTAATAAAAATTGACTTTAATATTAATAATAAAAAAAACTTATTAGTTAACATTTATTTAGTAGTTTATGGTATTTTTAAATACATATAAGTTGTGGCATTTTTCTTTTTTATAAAATTTAAAACTTAATTTTTTCAAAATATGTAGTTTTTTATTAATAAATAATATTGTAAAATGCTGAATATATAAGAAATGAACAACAAAATAAAAACGTATATAAAAATCTTAATTAAGCATTACTAGTCTACTAAGTTTAAATGTTAAGTAAGTTTTAAAATAAACACAGGATTATATTAACTAATTATAAACTTATAAAAAAAGTAAATTATATATGATAAATAAATAACAATAAATAATAATAATAATAAAAACTAAAGCCTAACGACAAATTAAAGTTGTGTAAATTTATTTGAAATTTTTGGAAAAATTTTTAAATTAGAGATAGCCGTTTGAAAAAGGATGTCAAATTGGCGTTTTTAACAAAAAAGTTAATTAAGCGATTTTGGCTCATTTAAAACTGAATTATCAGTCCTAGTTAATTATAGTTCAGTTCTAGTTCAGTTCTAGTTCTAGTTCAGTTCTAGTTCAGTTCTAGTTCAGTTCTAGTTCAGTTCTAGTTCAGTTCTAGTTCAGTTCTAGTTCAGTTCTAGTTCAGTTCTAGTTCAGTTCTAGTTCAGTTCTAGTTCAGTTCTAGTTCAGTTCTAGTTCAGTTCTAGTTCAGTTCTAGTTCAGTTCTAGTTCAGTTCTAGTTCAGTTCTAGTTCAGTTCTAGTTCAGTCTAGTTCAGTTCTAGTTCAGTTCTAGTTCAGTTCTAGTTCAGCGCTAGTTCAGTTCTGGTTCAGTTCTAGTTCAGTTCTAGTTCAGTTCTAGTTCAGTTCTAGTTCAGTTCTAGTTCAGTTCTAGTTCAGTTCTAGTTCAGTTCTAGTTCAGTTCTAGTTCAGTTCTAGTTCAGTTCTAGTTCAGTTCTAGTTCAGTTCTAGTTCAGTTCTAGTTCAGTTCTAGTTCAGTTCTAGTTCTGTTCTAGTTCAGTTCTAGTTCAGTTCTAGTTCAGTTCTAGTTCAGTTCTAGTTCAGTTCTAGTTCAGTTCTAGTTCTGCTAGTTCAGTTCTAGTTCAGTTCTAGTTCAGTTCTAGTTCAGTTCTAGTTCAGTTCTAGTTCAGTTCTAGTTCAGTTCTAATTCTGTTCTAGTTCAGTTCTAGTTCAGTTCTAGTTCTAGTTCAGTTCTAGTTCAGTTCTAGTTCAGTTCTAGTTCAGTTCTAGTTCAGTTCTAGTTCAGTTCTAGTTCAGTTTAGTTCAGTTCTAGTTCGAGTTCTAGTTCAGTTCTAGTTCAGTTCTAGTTCAGTTCTAGTTCAGTTCTAGTTCAGTTCTAGTTCAGTTCTAGTTCAGTTCTAGTTCAGTTCTAGTTCAGTTCTAGTCAGTTCTAGTTCAGTTCTAGTTCAGTTCTAGTTCAGTTCTTAGTTCAGTTCTAGTTCAGTTCTAGTTCGTTCTAGTTCAGTTCTAGTTCAGTTCTAGTTCAGTTCTAGTTCAGTTCTAGTTCAGTTCTAGTTCAGTTTCTAGTTTCAGTTCTAGTTCAGTTCTAGTTCAGTTCTAGTTCAGTTCTAGTTCAGTTCTAGTTCAGTTCTAGTTCAGTTCTAGTTCAGTCTAGTTCATGTTCTAGGTCAGTTCTAGTTCAGTTCTAGTTCAGTTCTAGTTCAGTTCTAGTTCAGTTCTAGTTCAGTTCTAGTTCAGTTCTAGTTCAGTTCTAGTTCAGTTCTAGTTCAGTTCTAGTTCAGTTCTAGTTCGTTCTAGTTCTAGTTAGTTCAGTGTCTAGTTCAGTTCTAGTTACAGTTCTAGTTCAGTTCTAGTTCAGTTCTAGTTCAGTTCTAGTTCAGTTCTAGTTCAGTTCTAGTTCAGTTCTAGTTCAGTTCTAGTTCAGTTCTAGTTCAGTTCTAGTTCAGTTCTAGTTCAGTTCTAGTTCAGTTCTAGTTCAGTTCTAGTTCAGTTCTAGTTCAGTTCTAGTTCAGTTCTAGTTCAGTTCTAGTTCAGTTCTAGTTCAGTTCTAGTTCTAGTTCGTTCTAGTTCAGTTCTAGTTCAGGTTTAGTTCAGTTCTAGTTCAGTTCTAGTTTCAGTTCTAGTTCAAGTTCTAGTTCAGTTCTAGTTCAGTTCTAGTTCAGTTCTAGTTCAGTTCTAGTTCAGTTCTAGTTCAGTTCTAGTTCAGTTCTAGTTCAGTTCTAGTTCAGTTCTAGTTCAGTTCTAGTTCAGTTCTAGTTCAGTTCTAGTTCAGTTCTAGTTCAGTTAGTTCAGTTCTAGTTCAGTTCTAGTTCAGTTCTAGTTCAGTTCTAGTTCAGTTCTAGTTCAGTTCTAGTTCAGTTCTAGTTCAGTTCTAGTTCAGTTCTAGTTCAGTTCTAGTTCAGTTCTAGTTCAGTTCTAGTTCAGTTCTAGTTCAGTTCTAGTTCAGTTCTAGTTCAGTTCTAGTTCAGTTCTAGTTCAGTTCTAGTTCAGTTCTAGTTCAGTTCTAGTTCAGTTCTAGTTCAGTTCTAGTTCAGTTCTAGTTCAGTTCTAGTTCAGTTCTAGTTCAGTTCTAGTTCAGTTCTAGTTCAGTTCTAGTTCAGTTCTAGTTCAGTTCTAGTTCAGTTCTAGTTCAGTTCTAGTTCAGTTCTAGTTCAGTTCTAGTTCAGTTCTAGTTCAGTTCTAGTTCAGTTCTAGTTCAGTTCTAGTTCAGTTCTAGTTCAGTTCTAGTTCAGTTCTAGTTCAGTTCTAGTTCAGTTCTAGTTCAGTTCTAGTTCAGTTTTAGTTTAGTTCAAGCTCTGTTCTAGTTCACTTAAATTTATATTTTAGTAAATAATTTAACGTATTTTTAAAAGAGATTATTATGTGGCAACTCCTTTTGATTTATGTGACACTGCCTTATCAATGTCATATTGACAGCGACACTGCTTTATCTTTTATAATTAGCGATAACTCGAACAGCTGTTCAACACATACTACACAAAAAGAAATACTTTTTTCACACACATTTGACATTTTTCATTCGCGTATTTTTTTATTGGTCGAACCAGAGACTTGTGCCGATTCGGCTTAAGCCGACTAAGCCTAGCCGCCGAACAAAATGTCATAGCCGCCGCCGCCGAAAATTTTTCAGCTTAATACGGCTTGAAAATTTCGCCATATTTTGTACAATTTACAGAATACTTTCGCTAAATTTGTGGAATTTTACAATATAAAAATAATTTGTTTTCATTTAAGCAAGTTTTCTTTTATCTAATAATAAGCCGCTCATTGAAATTTGGCCGGTGTAGAACTTTGCTCAACGTTCGATGTATATGCTTCGCCTCAGATATTTTCGTGTTTTCGCGCCTAATTCGAGTCGCTGCTTTGACTTCAAACCAGCTTCGTTGGCGTCAACGGTATATTATCACCTAGAGGCAATGGACGGAAGCTGATTGCCGTATTCAGGGGGTATCCTTGGGATACATACTTATTATTATACAATTGATCTCAACAGAATCACTACCATACACCCATAATAGAGCGCGATGTCTGCCTTTCAGTGAAGCTCTTGTTGTCTCCAAACACTATGGTGGCCGAATATTTACAAGAAACAATTGTTAAGCCGCCTTTTATACAAATTTATAGCTTTGTAGAGAATGTCTTCACGGACCTAGAGGATATAACCTGGCTAGGTACGTAGATGTTGTTTGGGCAAAATATTGGTACTAACCATTGTGGGCTTTAGGTCCCTTATAGTTGTCACACTATACCAAATAAGCATTCTTGATGGAATTAAAGTTTAAAACAAGTTTAATTCCAGTCAAACATTCAAATTTCAAGTGTTGAAATACATTTTAATTCAATAGCATTCTCCAGTGAAAACGAAACTTGAATTCAAGTCGAACGTTACAATGTTTTTACAGTATAATTCAATGCACGAAATCTATATACATAATACATATATAAAATTCTAACGTTTCTGACTGACTGACTGACTGATTCATCATCGTAGAGCCTAAACGGTTTTAGCTAAAGAGCTGAAATTTGGACAAGAGGTTGGTCTCCCACCAAATAGATCCACTTAGACGGGATTTTTGGAAATTCGAATGATTAGGGGGTTAAAAATGGTAAAAACGGGTAAATTCGGTAACCTCATATCTCCTAAACTATAAAAGATACAAAAACAGTTTAAAGCTTATCGTCGTTCATTTAAAAAATAAGCGGGCAGGTGTCTGGTACTTTTTTCAAATTCGACCCCTTTGGGGAATTAACGGGTAGAAACTGTAATTTGGTACTTCTTTTGCACACCATGTATCTTTTAAACCAGAGAACATTCAAAAAATATTTTTGAATCCTTCATAACTTGACGAACAAATAAAAATATGAATTTAGTACTTTTTGGATATTCGGACGTTTAAGGGGTGAAAATTGTAACTATTTTTGATACTTTTTTATAAAACATTGTTTTTGGTTTATTAACTTATACATATGAATACATAATAACGGGCTCCCAATACGATGTTGCAACTGGTACTTTTTTGACTTAGAACTTAGAAACATGTAATTAAGCACTTGAGAATCTGTAAAAGTGGACTTTTTGGTACTTTTTCGTTCTTCAAAAGGTACTTTTTGAGTTTTCTATTTTTCGTTCTTCGACTGGTACTTTTTGAATTTTTTATAATATTGAACCTAGAAACATGAATTTAGGAATGTACAGCCCGGATTAAGTAATAACATATAAAAGGGAACTTTTTGGTACTTTTTCGTTCTTCAAAAGGTATTTTTTGAATTTTCTATAATATTGAACATGGAGTAAGTGAGAACATATAAAACGGGACTTTTTGATACTTTTTCGTTCTTCAACTTGTACTATTTGGATTTTCTTTTATAATGAACCTAAAAACATAAAACTAAGCAATCAGGGACTTGAGTGAATGAAAATTTAAACTGGAGTATTTCTGGTAATTTTTCGTTCTTTAACTGGTACTTTTTGAATTTTCTAAAATATTGAATATATAAACATAAAATTAAACATGCAGTATCCTAATTGAACGAAAATTTATCTCGCTTACGTCCATTTTGCAAAAAGGGCTCGATATCAATCGAAATCTCTATGGGCCATAGTTGACCCTGCCCCCTTCAATAATTGATTTTAACGTTTTCTACGTACTTAATAATACCATAATAAAACAAATTTTGTTGGAACGAAAATATGTAATGAAATCTTCTTCAGAAAATGACTTAAACGCACATAAATGGCTTTCAAATGTCGATGTCGACGAAATAAACATTTTTAGGAACCGAAACCCACATTTATGAAAAATAAAATTATGAGGATCGGTCCGCCAATATAACCCTCTTACAGAAAATCAGTTTATAGCTAATACATCATTCCAAAAGTTATCATTATGATAGAATTATGGTAGAATTAAAAAAAAAATACTTTAAATTATATATATTATTGATCCAATTCCACATTTAAGTCCCTAATCCGAAAATCACGGTGACGTTCTTATTAATCTAATGATCGGACCACTTCCGAAATTTGCTTTTTTACGACATATGATTTGCCTTACTTATTTTAATCATAAAATACCACTAAAATAGGAATAGTCTTCCTTTAGAGTTGCGAGTTTTCATACATTCTAATAATGTTTTCAAAGTGAAACTTTTGGAATATTTTTCAATCTCTTTGTGATCCCTTTAAATGATTGAATACAACAATTCGTTTATCTGGGAAACTAATATAACTAAATTCTTCAAATTTTGCACGAACAACTTTAATATTCATCTGAACATTTTGGAGAAAAAAGGGCGGACTTTCATCTGAGGGGCTTGGAGCTCCCATATGAATTAAATAGAAAAATTCGTATATCTGAGAAACTATTAGAGCTAGAATCTTCAAATTTTACTGAAGAACATTTAGAGAATAACGGGCGGATTTTCAATGGGGGGGCTTGGCACTTCCCATATGAATTAAATACAAAATTTTGTATATCTGGAAACTATTAGATTATTCAAATTTTTCATAGATTAAATTAAAATCTTAATTAACGTTCGGAATAATTGGCTAAAATTGCAATAATTTGCGTGGAATCTCCCATATGTAACAAATTGTATATCTGGAAAACCATTGTAGTTAGAAACATCAAAATTGTTAAGTAGGTTTCTTATTTATATTGCTTTTAGGGTAGCACAGCACACTGGGTATAGCTAGTAAATAAACAAATAAAATATCTTTGTTTTTACGTTATTGATCATTTTCTTAATGCAAAATTTTTTAGAAACTGATTTTCTGCAAGATGTTTTATATGGAAGATAGGGTTAAATATCGGCAGATCCTAGTAAAACTTGGAGAAAGGATTTGTTTTTAATTTTTAAGAATTTTTTATTCATCCCTGCATAATTTCTCATGCAACTTTTGAGTTTGCTCTGTTTTGTTGTTATAAACAATATATTTGCTTCCAAAATCCTACTTTCTGATCTCTCGGATTCCGTTTTTATTTAAAAATCGTTGAAAAATTAAAAACTAAACGTAGTTGAAAACTAAGCCGGCTTACAGTCGATTTTAAGCCGCTGCCGACATATTCAGTGTCAGTCGCCGCCGTCGTTAATATTTGTCGGCGCAGGGCTCTGGGTCGAACATACAAAAATTTCAACTTTTTTTGCATTTCTCCAGAGAAAACAAAGATTTTTTAACATTTATTGAATAAAACACGTATAGAAATTGACGATTATTTGTTAAAACAGAGTAAACAGAAAAAGAGTAAGAAATTAAAGAAAGTTTAAGTGATAAATATAACAAATGTTTGCTAAAAATTAGCAAGTTAGTTGAAGGTACAAATGAAAAAAACATAAAACTATAGAAATACATAAAATATAGAAAAAAACAGACACAAAAAATAACTAATTAAACAACAAGGCCAGCAATGAAGACAATTAAAATGATAAGAAATTGTCTGTAAAAAACAAAACACGGCAAAAAACTATTTAGGGCTGAGTCTTCTTCAAAAGGCAGGCAGCATCGCTAACAGCACAACAACAGCTAATGGACGGACGGCATTGTATTAATTGAAGTGTTTACGTGTTCCCTTGATTATTGTTATTATTGCCATTGGTGCAGATGGTAGTGGTGTTGGTGGCAACAGCAGCAGCGCTAAAAGTAGTAGAGTTGGTTATGAAGTTGGCTTTTTGGGAATCATTAGAAATAGATCACACACTTGCTTAGTTTATAAACTAAATGAGAAAGAGCAACAACTAATAGTGTATATAGAACTAAATGTTTCATGTCTATAGAGCAATTGAATGAAACCTTATGGGAATTACTATAATTAAGTATCGACGTCAACCATAACATTTTGTTTAAAAGCCACCAACATTCTTGTTTATACACATTAAGCAGTTTGACATTTTAGCAGCGGCTGAAATTAAATATAATTAAAACTGGCTTACGATATAATATGCAATAATATACACCATACGATTCCAACATGCTGTGATAAATATTCAAATTAATATAAAACAAAACAATAGGAATTGTCTGCAAAAGCAAACGACCAATTAAGTTGCCATTTTAAATGACCAAAACATTAAAAGAAAGTAAATTGTCAAATTAACAAAACTCCCACTCCCTCCCACCTTAAGACAACTAAAAAAATCAAAAAGAAATTAACCAACCAGTCCACATTGCCAACAAAAAGAAAAATGCGCTCTAAGAAATTCTTAATTATTGCCGGTTTCTTAGTAACTTGGACATTTATAGTTTTCTACTTTGTGCCCCGTACAAATACGAAATTTTCTCCTGCATTAACGCCCAATAGGCTGCAGCAGTTAGAACAAGATGCTCGCCAAGAGTATCGCAAAAGTGATAAGCTAATGGTCAATCTATTAGGCATACTAAAGACAAAATATCCCCAGGAAGCTCAAGCAGCCACAGAAAAAGAAATTGCCATCATAGCCTTACCCAATAATCAACCAATACAGGAGCCACCCTCCTCTAATGAGAGGCAGGAAAATATATTGGAACAACCCAATGATACTGAAACGAATTTAGTTATCAACTCTCAGCAGCCAGTAACGCAACCCACAAAAACTCATCTCAGCAATGGTCAACCCATTATTCCGGTATTAGTATTTGCCTGTAATCGTGTTTCCATTTCGAAATGTTTGGATAATCTTATTAAGTATCGTCCCAGTATGGAACAATTTCCCATTATTGTTTCGCAAGATTGCGGTGATGAGGCTACTCGTAATGTTATCTTATCCTATAAGGAACAGGTGTCTCTAATAGAGCAGCCTGATCAATCGGATATATTTGTACCACCGAAGGAAAAGAAATTCAAGGGTTATTATAAAATAGCACGACATTATGGTTGGGCTTTGAATAATACCTTTGGCAAAGGTTATGATTATGTTATAATTGTCGAGGATGATCTCAATGTGGCACCCGATTTCTTTGAATACTTTTCGGGTACTCATCATTTACTCAAGCAGGATCCTTCTTTGTGGTATATAAGACCAAAATTTTAAAGTAAACAAAAATTATTATAAAAAAATATATTTTCTTCTTTTTTAGGTGTGTTTCCGCCTGGAATGATAATGGCAAAGCAAATCTAATAGATGCCTCGCATCCGGAATTGTTATATCGTACAGATTTCTTCCCCGGTTTGGGTTGGATGTTGACCAGAGATCTGTGGCAAGAGTTATCCGTTAAATGGCCTAAATCGTAAGTAAATTATTAGAATTGTGAAAAAACCTGAGTTTTTGCATGGGATTTCTGCTTTTAGCTTCTGGGATGATTGGATACGCCATCCGGAGCAGAGGAAAAATCGTGTTTGCATACGTCCGGAAATATCTAGAACTCGTACATTTGGCAAAGTTGGTGTTTCGAAGTAAGTTTTAAACATTTTCAAGAAAACTAATCTTATGAAAAGTTTTCTAATGAAAACTGATCTTAAAAAAGTTTTTTTAAGAAAACTGATCTATCGAAAAGTTTTTAAGGAAAATTATTGCGAAAAGTTTTCTATAGAAAACTGATCCTGCGAAAAGTTTTCTATAGAAAACTGATCCTGCGAAAAGTTTTCTATAGAAAACTGATCTTGCGGAAAGTTTTCTATAGAAAACTGATCTTGCGAAAAGCTTTCTATAGAAAACTGATCTTGCGAAAAGTTTTCTATAGAAAACTGATCTTGCTAAAAGTTTTCTATATAAAACTGATCTTGCTAAAAGTTTTCTATATAAAACTGATCTTGTGAAAAATTTTCTATATAAAACTGATCTTGCGAAAAGTTTTCTATAGAAAACTAATCTTGCGAAAAGTTTTCTATAGAAAACTAATCTTGCGAAAAGTTTTCTATAGAAAACTGATCTTGCGAAATGTTGTCTATAGAAAACTGATCTTGCAAAATGTTGTCTATAGAAAACTGATCTTGCAAAATGTTGTCTATAGAAAACTGATCTTGCAAAATGTTGTCTATAGAAAACTGATCTTGCAAAATGTTGTCTATAGAAAACTGATCTTGCGAAAAGTTTTCTATAGAAAACTGATCTTGCGAAAAGTTTTCTATAGAAAACTGATCTTGCGAAAAGTTTTCTATAGAAAACTGATCTTGCGAAAAGTTTTCTATAGAAAACTGATCTTGCGAAAAGTTTTCTATAGAAAACTGATCTTGCGAAAAGTTTTCTATAGAAAACTGATCTTGCGAAAAGTTTTCTATAGAAAACTGATCTTGCGAAAAGTTTTCTATAGAAAACTGATCTTGCGAAAAGTTTTCTATAGAAAACTGATCTTGCGAAAAGTTTTCTATAGAAGACTGATCTTGCGAAAAGTTTTCTATAGAAAACTGATCTTGCGAAAAGTTTTCTATAGAAAACTGATCTTGCGAAAAGTTTTCTATAGAAAACTGATCTTGCGAAAAGTTTTCTATAGAAAACTGATCTTGTGAAAAGTTGCCTATAGATAATTTATCTTGCTAAATGTCTTCTATAGAAAACTGATATTGCGAAAAGTTTTCTATAGAAAACTGATCTTGCGAAAAGTTTTCTATAGATAATTTATCTTGCGAAAAGTTTTCTATAGAAAACTGATTTTGCGAAAAGTTTTCTATAGAAAACTGATGTTGCGAAAAGTTTTCTATAGAAAACTGATCTTGCGAAGAATTTTCTATAGAAGACTGATCTTGCGAAAAGTTTTCTATAGAAGACTGATCTTGCGAAAAGTTTTCTATAGAAGACTGATCTTGCGAAAAGTTTTCTATAGAAAACTGATTTTGCGAAAAGTTTTCTATAGAAAACTGATCTTGTGAAACGTTTTCTATAGAAAACTGATCTGGCGAAAAATTTTCTATAGAAAACTGAACTGGCGAAAAATTTTCTATAGAAAACTGATCTTGCGAAATGTTTTCTATAGAAAACTGATCTTGCGAAAAGTTTTCTATAGAAAACTGATCTTGCGAAATGTTTTCTATAGAAAACTGATCTTGCGAAAAGTTTTCTATAGAAAACTGATCTTGCAAAAAGTTTTCTATAGAAAACTGATGTTGCAAAAAGTTTTCTATAGAAAACTGATGTTGCGAAAAGTTTTCTATAGAAAACTGATCTTGCGAAGAATTTTCTGTAAAAATGATCATGCAAAAAGTTTTCTATGGAGGATTGATCTTTCAAAAAGTTTTCTTAGAAAACTGATCTTTCAAAAAGTTTTCTTAGAAAACTGATCTTTCAAAATGTTTTCTTAGAAAAATGATCTTTCAAAAAGTTTTCTATAAAAAATTGATCTTTCAAATAGTATTCTATATAAAACTGATCTTTGAGAAAGTTTTCTATAGAAAACTGATCTTGAAATACTATTTGAAATATAAAATAAACATTTTTTCTTCAATTATATTTTTCAGTGGCCTGTTTTTCGATAAATATTTACGTTATATTAAATTAAGTGAGGAATTTGTACCATTTACAAAAATGAACTTAAGCTATTTATTAAAGGTAACACATAACTCTTAAATAAGTTAAACAAAATCACTATTTTAAATCATATTTATTTTAAATAATTACAGGACAATTACGATAAAACATTTATAAAAGAAATCTATACGTATCCTGTAGTTACGTATGATGAATTAAGACGTGAATTAATAAAACGTGATGGACCGGTAAGAATACAATACAATACTAGAGATCAGTATAAAAGAACAGCAAAAATGCTGGGACTCATGGACGACTTAAAGGTGAGTAAAACTTTTTTCTACTATAAATTTTATACCAATAATAAATACCATATTTCTTTGTTAATTATATAGAGTGGTGTACCGCGTACTGCTTATCATGGTATTGTATCGTTTTTCTTTAATAAAAGACGTGTCTATTTGGCACCCAATGTCAATTGGAAAGGTTATGATTTATCGTGGAGCTAACAGAATTTTATCATTTTAAGTTTAACTTCTTAGTCTTAATTTAGTTAACTTTTTTCTATTTATTACAAAAACTAAAAACAAAATATTTAAAACAATTTACTAACAACAAACCACAACAATATAGGATTCCTTTTCATTTCGCTATTAAGTAGGTTTTCTGTTCTATTTTTATCTCTCATTACTTTTAATATATAATTTTATAAATGACCAACCAAATATGAATACAATTTAATAGTTTTAAACTAGTTAAGCTATGTTAATTTTCTCAGCTATATGTGTTTTGTATATTTGTTTTATTTAAATCTTTTTTTGTTTTAATTATTAAATGGACCACCTATTAATTACTATGTATGTATGATGTTGTATTTTAAATCCTAAGAGAACAAATCTAAACAGAACTTGTAATGCAAAGCAATAGTTTTACTTTTATATTAAATAGTTTCTTTTACATTTATATTGATATTAGCTTTTTGTAAATTTCTTAATTCTATTTACTATTTACTATTATTAGTATGTATATGTTGGCTTAAAATAGTTAAAAGATGTAATCATTCCTTTTGGGTTTGTTATAAAAAAAAAATCTCATACAGTGATAATTGTAATAGAAATGTGTTTGTTTTATATTAAACGATTAATTTAAATGATAAGAAAGCGACTTGTTTTTAATAAACAGATCTTGAGAAGTTTTCCCAAGAAAACTGATCTTATCAAAACTTTTCTATAGATAACTGATATTAGGAAAAGATTTCTATAGAAAACTGAATATAGCAAACTAATCTAACAAAAAGTTTTCTATAGAAAACTGATCTTACGAAATGTTTTCTATAGAAAACTGATCTTAAGAAAGCTTTTTATAGAAAATAGATCTGGATTTCTGTAGAAAACTGATATTGTGAAAAAAAAACTTGTCTTCTGAAGAGATTTCTAAACAAATCTGATCTTACGAAAAGTTTTCTATAGAAAACTAATGTTACCAATGGGTTTCAATAGAAAACTGATCTTACGATAAGTTAATTATAGAAAACTGATCTTACGAAAAATTTTCTATAAAAAACTGATCTTGCGAAAAGTTTTCTATAAAAAACTGATCATTTGAAAAAATTTCCAAAGAAGTCTGATCGTAATAACAAATTTCTAAAGCAAACTGAACTAACAAAATGTAAACTGATCATAGAAAACTGATCTTGCAGAAAGTTTTCTATATAAAACTGAACTTTCAAAAAGATTTCTAAATAAAACTGATCTTTTGCAAGTTTTCTATGGAAAACTGATATTACAAAAAGATTTCTATAGAAAACTGATCTAACAGAGCGTCTTTTATATGAAACTGATCTTCTGAAAAGATTTCCGAAGAAATCTGATCTTACTAACAAATTTCTAAAGCAAACTGATGTAACAAAATGTATACTGATAATAGAAAACTGATCTTACGGAAAGATTTCTATGATCAGTTTATATTTTGTATAGATTTCTAAAGAAAACTAATCTTGCGAAGAGATTTCTATAGAAAACTGATCTTACAAAAAGTTTCTTATAAAAAACTGATCTTCTGAAAAGATTTTTAAGGAAATCTGATCTTACTAACAAATTTCTAAACTGGTCTAACAAAATGTAAACTCATTATAGAAAACTAATCTTAATCTAAGATTTTTAAAGAAAACTGATCATGTGAAAAGATTTCCATAGAAAACTGATATTACAAAAAGTTTCTTATAAGAAACTGATTTTATGAGAAAATTTCTGAAGAAATCTGATCGTACTAACTAATTTCTAAAGCAAACTAATCTAACAATATGTAATCTAATCATAAAAAACTGATCTTACAAAAAGTTTTCTTTTGAAAATTGATCGTACAAAAAGTTTTCTATAGAAAACTGATCTTACGAAAAGTTTTCTATAGAAAACTGATCCTACGCAAAGTTTTCTATGATCAGTTTACATTTTGTATAGATTTCTAAAGAAAATTGATCTTACGAAAAGATTTCTAAAGAAAACTGATCTTGCGAAAAGATTTCTATAGAAAACTGATCTTACAAAAAGTTTCTTATAAAAAACTGATCTTCTGAAAAGATTTTTAAGGAGATCTGATCTTACTAACAAATTTCTAAACTGGTCTAACAAAATGTAAACTCATCATAGAAAACTAATCTTACGAAAAGTTTTTTTATAGAAAACTGATCCTACAAAAAGATCAGTTTAGATTTTGTAAAGTTTTCTAAAAAAAGCTGATCTTGCGAAAAGATTTCTATAGAAAACTGATCGTACAAAAAGTTTCTTATAAGAAACTGATCTGATAAGGTTTCTAAAGATCTAACAAAATGTAAACTGATCTTGAAAAGTGATCTTACAAAAAGTGTTTTATAATATTTCTAAAGAAATCTGATCTTACTAACAAATTTCTAAAGCAAACTGATTATAGAAAACTGATCTTACAAAAAATTTTCTATACAAAACTGATCTTACAAAAACGTTTGTAAACAAATCCATTAGAATTAAATGCATTTGCGATTTCTAAATCATTTAATAACAGAAAAGCGTTATTAATTTATCATTCGCTATTTACAATTTTATAATTTCATCAATTAATAAAATTACAACTTTTACTATTTTAAGCCCTCATTAACTTTTGTGTACAATTTTATTTAACAAAGAAATCTCAGTTAAAACAAAAAATGAATAAAATTTCCAAATAATAAGTTGCAGCTGTTAATAGATTTAATAGTTTACCAATAAAAGTTAAAGAAAAAAAACTTGCAACTACTAGTTTTGTGTTTCAAATTTATTTTATAAGTATTTGTAAGAAAAAAAAAAACTTGTAAAATGTTAAAAGTAAAAAAACAAACGTAATTAATAATTGCTGTGTCTATTCTTAAATTAGCGCTAATTCATATTTATAACAAAACAAAAAAAAACAAAACTTCTTTTTCAAATGAATTGTAAATAAATAAAAAGAAAATACGTTCATAAACATTTCCAACTAAAAGAAAAGATGTGGTTTTCTTTTTAATTTGATGGAAAACTAACCCTCTACGAAAAGTTTTCTAAAGAAAACTGCTTCCTTATACTTACGTGATCGATTAGCTTTCGATATGGTAAAGCGATATTGGTATGTTGAGAAAGATAGGACCCAAAGACAAATATAAATATTAATTTACAATTTGTTTTATTCAAATATTTCTAGGAACATTTATTTAGTTATTTTACATATTAATATCTAAGAGTAAGTAGTCTTTATAGTTAACATTTCTAAAATAAATAGTTTACTTTGGTTGCATTTCTTAAAACTAATAAGAAGAAAATTTAGCCGGCTATGGCCAACCTTAAGATACCCTACTCATTGTGAAATTTATAATATTTTTAAACAATTTATTTACCGGTTTAATTTGCTTGTAATCAGTGAAAAAATTGGCATTTAAACGGATCGAAGCCTAGACAATGTTTTGACTTTATTATTTCGAACATAAAAAGGGTTGAGCTTTCTCTATAATGACAACAATTTAACCTAAATTATAAACTCTATATAGTAAATTCCGTTATTCATCATCGATCTGTTCACAATCAATATCACTGCACTCTGAATCCGTTTCATGACCCGTCTTAACCGAACGCTGCGTTACCGCCAAACCATTAAAACCAAAATCTGTTTTATTTCCACCCTTTTCACCATTCAAAGATTTATGTTCCAAAAAGTTAGCATTTGTATCACCAAATACACGTTCCAATTCGGCCAGACCATTTGAAGTGGGCGGTGATTCCGGCTCGGGCATTGTTAGATTATTTAAAACATTATATTTCATTTGTAAATAGGAATCAGAGGGAGCTGGTGAACTTTGATAAAGACTCGAAGCAGCTGCATAATCTAAATATCGTGGAGATGAAGATAAATTTGAAGTGGATGATGAGGAGGCAGGAGAGCGTGGTGTTAGATATGAAGGTAGAGCATAATTTAAAGGTTGCCCCCGAGAGAGTATGGCATTGCGAGCACTTTCTATAACACTGGCATTGGCTATCGATGGTTGCATGATGGCCGAACCGGGATAAGCTCTTAGCTGGGTGGCAGCTAGGGGGGCTATGGCGGAGGCAGGTGTATTTGCTGGTGCTGGACTATTTAGCATTATGGATTGTAGAGGTGCAGGACCGGCAGGTGTTTGACTAAATAACCATAGACGATCTCCGACCACCATGGGACGAGCTAAACCTCCTATGCCCAATTGGGCATAGTAGTGTGAAGCTAAGGTCTCTACATCGGCAGTATATTTGCGCTTCCATTTAGTGCGACGATTTTGGAACCATATTTTGATCTGCAAAAGAAGTTAAAGGTAAAATAAGTTTAAATTATTTAAAAGTTCTTAAATTGTAGAAAAAGATCATAAAATTTACACATTCCTTTTTAATTTGTCTAGTTTTAATGAAAAAATTTGCTTTCTAGTGATGACACAAACCAATTGATAACGGATTAGCACTACATGTTTTAATAGAGTTGCCACTACTATTATAAAGGAATTCCCAATTTCTTGAATAAGGTATCAGCAGTGGAAGTTATAAAATTTCCCTAAAATTGGCCGATACTAAATTTTAATATTAAGTTAAGACTCAAACCAAGTGGTAAGTGATAAGTTGAACGTTGATATAGGGCTGCCAATGTATATTCTTAAGAATTCCTGATTTTTTAAAGAACTGTCATTGTTTTAGATCAAAAGTTATACATATTTATTTACTAATAGATTTTTCTTTAAGGACGGATCTTTAAATTGCTATATTTTAGATCGTAATTCAGATATTGGCTTCAAATTTATTATCGATTTTTGGAAAAATTATCTAAATTTTAATAGAAATTTTAGTTTTAGATTCTTAATGGAATGTTTAAAAGATCAAAGGAAATCCCCGCAATGCCCAAAAACTTAAACAAAATTTCCAAAAATGGGATATTTTACAAATGTTGACCATATCTGGGAAAATACTTCAGGAATTAAAAAAGATCACATAAAGGTTTCCAAAACTGCTTTCCATTTTGCAATCCCAGGTTTGAAATTTTAGAACATGCACAAGGTCAAAGTTGAAATTTAGATAGAACTTTCTTCCCTAGAACAAGTTCAGAGGTGAAAAAATGGAACAAATATAACTGATTAAAGAACAGTTCTATAAGACGGGTATCGAGTAAACAACAGAACCAGTTCCAAAGATGATAATTTTATGCCAAAATGATTCAACTTAAGGCCAGATTAGAGCGAGAACAGACTATAATGACGCATTTTAGAATATTTTGTGTAATTTATACAATAATCTCTTAAACAAATTTTTGAAATAATTTCAATGAAACAAATAAATTGGCTTCGATCTTAAAAATCTTTTCATTTTTTTCATAAAGGTTTTAAAAAAATTAAAAGTTTTTTTTTTTGTTAAAAAAACATACCTGAGTTTCAGTTAAATGCAATTGTTTAGCCAATGCAGTTCTTTTAGCCACCGATAAATATTTTCCTCTTTCAAATTCCGTTTCCAAAGCCTTAATTTGAGAGGCTGAAAATGCAGTACGTGGTCGCTTTTTACGATCATCATTGGAACCTAAAAAGACAAAAATTTGAAAATATTTAAAAAAAATCTTCAATTTAATCAAATATTTTTCAAAATACATATTACTGAAGAATATCAAATTTACAACGAATTAATAACTTTATGTAAAAACTCAGTTATGTAAAAAAACAGTTTCTAAAATTAAACCGTTTTTAAATAAATTTTCGAGATTTAAAGAATTTTAAAAGTAACTTTAAATAAAAAGTAGTTTTGCAATCGTGCTTCAGAATAGTGTTTGTAACAGACTATCAGCATTATTGTATAGTTTGAATAGCATTTGGATTTTTGCTCCAAAACCACTTTTTCAGAAAAGAAGACTCATTATTTGAGGAACTTTAAAATTAACAACTTAATAGATTTATATAATAAGAAAATAATGTATCTGATCTTTCAGCATTCAAAATGTGAACACCATAAAATTTTCTAAAATCAAATATTTGTTTTATCTAAATAGCCAATTGTATTAGTTGTAATAGTTTAAATTCTACAGCAACCAATGAATTTAAGTTTAAACATTAATTTGTTTTTGGCAATCAACGATCAGCCATGTTTTATTTTTTTGTCTATATAGATTTTCTTTTTAATTTCACACTAATAACAAACTTATTTCGCAATTTTCTCGTTGCCAACTTTTTGTTCTAACACATTGAATAATTTGCTTTAAATTAACGCACATTTTATTTGAGTTGGTTTTTTTTCAAATTCAATTTATTTTTACAAATTACTTTCAATATAAGGGAACTGTTTTAATTAATGCGACATGATGGTTTAATTAGTTTTAGAATAAAATGAATTTGTTGTAAATCAAATGAATGACAATTTCATGGGTTTTTTACAGATTTAAATTAAATTATTTACAAAAAAACTATAAACCAAAGACATTAATTACTCTTATATTTTTAAAAAAATATATTTTTCATAATATTTGATACGATAATTTTAAATAACAGAAATATATTTTAATTTATGTAAAAAATTATTAAATTTTAGTAAATTTTTTAAAAATTTTTTTTTATTTTTTTTAATTTTCTCTACAATTATTAAAAAATATTCAATATATCTTTTTAATTTTTATAAATTTTCAATTAAAACTTATTAAAATAACGTTATTAGTACTAATTTAATATTATTTCCTGTTATTTATAACCATTTCCCTTTCAAAATTATAAAAATCCCTTTTAATTTCAATTTCCTCTTAAATTACACAATATTTCCCCATTAAATACAAACTTCCACCTGCACGGGTAACATGTCAGAAAATGCAACACTGCATTAAGCTTTTGTTTTGTTTACATTATCTTTAGTTTTTTTCGTGATTTTAAGTTGGTGTATTGCTAAACACAAACGTCCGGTAGAAAATTAATTGTTTTATAAAAAATAAAAGTGTAACAAATGTAAATGTGTTAAATAATTGTTTCTAAAGTGTTTTATAAGTGAAGTGTTATGTTATTAAATGAATATCTCTTACAAATGATAAATAAATTGCGATCGAAAATTTTCCTATAAGAATTTGCAAAGAAATAAAAAAAAGTGCCGCCATTGTTTTCTTATAAGAAAGAGAACAACAACGATAACGAAGCTAACTGCAACAGCGAATTAAAAGGTATGCACTTAAAGTTAAATTTGGTTATTTTAAGATAATTTTTTAAATAAAATTGAATAATTGAATAAAACTCTGTAAGGATTTGTCAGGGGAAAAATTTATTAATAACACAGGCCAACAAATGTTTAACCCAGAGACCAAATTATACTATTCTAAAAGGATTGAGCTGCACTGAATCCGAAACTAGCATTAGAATTTCTCCATCACATCAAGTAATATCGTGTCCAAAAAATAGAAAAACTCCCAACTTTGGCCATATTTGAGACGCTATGACAGCACTAGCAGACACCTTTATTTATAAAATATGTTATGTTAAAGACGACAGATTGGACTTTCAGACAATACAACAAATTTTGTAAATAAACCGCTTTGATAAAACGTCTCAAATGTGGCCAAATTTAAATTTATTAATTTGCCTCAAAAACGTGATGTGATAGTAGTTCTGAGAGAAGTCTTATATTTGTGGTCAATTAGCAAGTGTTCCGTGCAGCATATTGTAGGGAAAATTCTTCCTTCAAACGTACCGGCAGTATGTGGAACAAATTTCCAGCAGAAGAATTTCTGCCTCTTTCTATGTGACAGGTATGGAAAACCTAAATTCTGAAATAGTACTAGTTTATAACAGAAAGAGTAGTAGACTATAGACTAGACTATAGACTGGACTATAGACTAGACTATAGACTAGACTATAGACTAGACTATAGACTAGACTAGACTAGACTATAGACTGGACTATAGACTAGACTATAGACTAGACTATAGACTAGACTATAGACTAGACAATAGACTATAGACTAGACTATAGACTAGACTATAGACTAGACTATAGACTAGACTAGACTATATAGACTGGACTATAGACTAGACTATAGACTAGACTATAGACTAGACTATAGACTAGACAATAGACTATAGACTAGACTATAGACTAGACTATAGACTAGACTATAGACTAGACTATAGACTAGACTATAGACTAGACTATAGACTAGACTATAGACTAGACTATAGACTAGACTATAGACTAGACTATCTAGACTATAGACTAGACTATAGACTAGACTATAGACTAGACTATAGACTAGACTATAGACTAGACTATAGACTAGACTATAGACTAGACTATAGACTAGACTATAGACTAGACTATAGACTAGACTATAGACTAGACTATAGACTAGACTATAGACTAGACTATAGACTAGACTATAGATTAGACTATAGACTAGACTATAGACTAGACTATAGACTAGACTATAGACTAGACTATAGACTAGACTATTGACTAGACTATAGACCATACTATAGACTAGACTATAGACCATACTATAGACTAGACTATAGACTAGACTATAGACTAGACTATAGACTAGACTATGGACTAGACTATAGACTAGACTATAGACTAGACTATAGACTAGACTATAGACTAGACTATAGACTAGACTATAGACTAGACTATAGACTAGACTATAGACTAGACTATAGACTAGACTATAGACTAGACTATAGACTAGACTATAGACTAGACTATAGACTAGACTATAGACTAGACTATAGACCATACTATAGACTTGACTATTGACTAGACTATAGACCATACTATAGACTAGACTATAGACCATACTATAGACTAGACTATAGACTAGACTATAGACTAGACTATAGACTAGACTATAGACTAGACTATAGACTAGACTATAGACTAGACTATAGACTAGACTATAGACTAGACTATAGACTAGACTATAGACTAGACTATAGACTAGACTATAGACTAGACTATAGACTAGACTATAGACTAGACTATAGACTAGACTATAGACTAGACTATAGACTAGACTATAGACTAGACTATAGACTAGACTATAGACTAGACTATAGACTAGACTATAGACTAGACTATAGACTAGACTATAGACTAGACTATAGACTAGACTATAGACTAGACTATAGACTAGACTATAGACTAGACTATAGACTAGACTATAGACTAGACTATAGACTAGACTATAGACTAGACTATAGACTAGACTATAGACTAGACTATAGACTAGACTATAGACTAGACTATAGACTAGACTATAGACTGGACTATAGACTGGACTATAGACTAGACTATAGACTGGACTATAGACTGGACTATAAACTATACTAGGAACATTCTAGTATAAAAACATGTCCTGTTTTAAGAATCTGTCGCTTTGTCTTCTAACAATCTTTTTTCATAAATCATTAAATTCTGAAATTCTGCCCATTTTTGTATTAAAAATTTATGTTGGTACTAAAGTGTCTCCGGCAAAAATTGAGAATTTTAGTTCTTATATACATATTCCGCCAAATGTCGATATTTCATATGGAAGGTGACATGCCTACTATTACTAACCTCTCATTTTTATTCTATATGAGATACTAAGGTTACTGTAAAAAATTTGTGAACTCTAACTGTTTTAGTTTCCGGGATATAAGCATTTTAGTATTTTTCACATATGGGGAATCCTCTCATTCTTTCTTGTACAATTCGAAAATTCTAAATGATTTAGAATACTCTGAGACAGATGAATTTTTATCTTAGGTCATAGAAAGATCAGGTCAAAATTAGGAGATATTGCATTTTAACGTCTGTATTGTTTTTAAAGTGATCTTTTATTTGTTGTATTTGATGTAGCATATATCCTCTTTTTAAACTAAATATATTAATCATTTGCGAAACTTTGTTTTAAAATTAACGGCCGTCCTTCTCCAAATTAAACAAACATTATAAATTTTTTTTTATAATAGTATCTGACTTCCTAATTTCTATATTCTTAAAATTCAATGGAAATATTTCACTCATACCATGATCCATTAATTAAACTTTTATAAAGAAATATTTATTACTTTTACCCAAGATTCTTAATTAACTTCAAATTCTACTAAATCATTACTAACTTACCATGATCATCTTCTGAGGTAATATCACTTTTAGCATCATCTAAATTATCCTCATTAAAACTCGATTCAGGACTTGAAGCTCTCATATCAATACCACCACCAACTACACCATGTAATTTTTCACGATCACTATTTAAATGATCACTACAGTGATCACTATCATGCACTGTTAAATTTAAATCATAGTTATTTTTATGATTAATTTCTTCACTAACCGCTTTGGGTTTTGATAGAATATTTTCTATAGAAAAACTATTGCGATAACGATGAACTACCGAAGGGGTTTCCATTTTTAAAATACGTATTTTTTTAATAAAAATTTAAAATTTTTATAAAAACAACTTTCCGCTAAACAACCGTTAGTTAAAGAAAATAATTTAAAACTAAATTTTGTATCGAAGACCAAGTGAATAAGAAGTTTTTTGTGAAATCTTTTTTAAAGAAAACAAAAATCCACCCATATGAAAATATCCAATTGTAAGAAGATTTAAATTTAGACTAGAAAGAGTAGAACTAACAAAACAAATTCTTGCTCTTTCCAACAACCAACACAGCATATATACAACATGTGTGAAATGTGTAACACCCCAATCATGAGCACGATCGGTGTTGATGCTAAGGCATACAAATAGATCACAGCCACTTGAAGAATGGTTATTTGTTTGTGTTTTTATTCCTATATAGCAAATCGGAAGGCGTAACCCTTGAATAATTATGTTCTTAGTTTGTGTTGTTGTTGCCTTTTGACAACAGCAAAATATGTTCATAATAATCGTATATAATTGAAACTTGATGTCTCTATTAAGAAACATTTAAAGCCAAATAAACATCATAATTTTTCAACTAATGAGCAACAAGCAGCTTCATTAAGCGGCAAGAAAAAAATTGCACCTCGCATTCTCAAAAACACTAAATGTTTTAAAATTTTTGTGGTAAATGCTTAATTTAGCACTTTGTTCAAAACAATTTGTCAATTATATTCAAATTGTGTTCTTTTTGTTTTCTACGCTTCAGCAACATCGTTTGCCGTTTTTGTTTTTTTTTTTTTTGAGAATTTATTTGAAATAATTTTGTTTTTAAGTTGATTCTAATATATTTTGAATTTGTTTTATTTATTTATTTTTTTCGCTATACGAAAATTGTTTGTAATTAATTGTGCATATTTTGTTTAAATTTGTCACAATTAATTAGCATTTTTATTTAAAATTTGTAATAATTAGTGTTAAAAATTATTTTAATATATTATTTAAATTTTAAGGAAATATCTTTTAAAAACTTTTAGATATTTTTTTAGATTATATCAAACATAATGTTAATACTGATTAGCGATCACAAACTGATCCTTCATTTCTATTAAAAAAGATTTTAGATCTTTCAAGATATTTGTGATCGTGAGGCACTAGTGATCGTACAAATAGGGGGTTTTCATTAGTACTTAATGGTATTTGTAATCTTTTTTCTACAATTTGAAAGTGATCTTCTGCATTAAATTATAAAATAGTGATCGGAATTTATGTATTTCTTTCTTAACTTATTGTAAAATCTGAAAAAATCGTTTAGTTTATGTTGCCATCAAGTTATTAAATGTGATCAAAAAGTTATATTACTTTCATTTTTGTTTGACATTTTTGCCAAAAACCAAACCAGATTATACACCAATTAATCATAGAGATTTTCACACTTTAAGAAAGTTTTTTTAATTTTTCACTTCTTTCTTGCAACGATCACTTCAAAATATTTAATTTTCTAAAGATTATTATATAACTCAAAACTCGACTAAATCTTTTCTCTCTTACCATGATCATCTTTAAAATCAATATGTAACGCTCTTCATTTTGCTGTTAGTATTTCTCGATTGGGAGTGGAGTTAGCTTCGCAATTCTATTTAGAGAGATATACACTTCAAGTACATACGTTTGGCAATTATTAAGTTTGAAGTTCATTCGAATATGAACTTGGCAATTATACGATTCCAACTGAACGGAACAATGTGCCATGCTGCATAGAATACAGTCGAAATATTGAAAACTAAGTTCGAAGTTCGCATAACATAATTCCTTCAGCCTTTTCTTTTTAAATATGGTCACTAATTCTTCATGATAACACCTATGAACTTCAAATTAGTTTCTCCGAGTTCCTCGTTATGCATGTCCTACAAAGATGAGTTTTTTCAAGAGAATGATCGACAGAGAGTAAAAATTTAATTCACTGACTGGGTTTGTTTGAGAGACGAATATATGAAAGATCTTCCTACATAGAGTTTTGAGTACTCTTGACAGTCCAAAATTATAGACTTCACCGTGCATCAGTCTTTTAACCAACATTCTCTTCCTGCTAGTTTGGGTTTACACCACAGCCACCACATGCACCTCGAAGGGATCTCTCCAATAACCGGGACAAGATAAAGTTCGAAACGCTGTCCTGTGGGATACCGGTTCCTGTGGTACCAGATTATATTGCTCTCTCTCTCTCTTTCGACCACAAGTCAAATCATTAAAAGAAAGACCGAGTATGTATTTGATCTTCACGAGTTTATAGAACCGAGCATCAGTCCTTTAACCAACATTCTCTTACTGTTAGTTTGGCTTTACACCACAGCCACCACGTGCACCTCGAAGGGATCTCTCCAATAACCGGGACAAGATAAAGTTTGAAACGCTGTCCTGTGGGATACCGGTTCCTGTGGTACCAGATTATATTGCTCTCTCTCTCTTTTAACCACAAGTCAAATCATTAAAAGAAAGACCGAGTATGTATTTGATCTTCACGAGTTTATAGAACCGTCTTTTCCCCCGGATTACAATCAAACTAAAATGAGGGGAAGATCAGCAAGGTAACATGTCCCGGGGGCAATGTTTCCTGGACAAAAAGAGGACCGACGGAGTAAAGTATTTAAATATAATCCTAACAGAGGATAGGATCAACAAGACACATGGGTGCTATTACTGATTAGGTAAATGTGATTAAATATAGCGCAGATAGACGTAAACATATTTTCTGATAGTCCAAAGGCAATAAATGTATTAATAGCCAATAAGGTTATGTCTAAGACTGTAAATGAAAAGCATGGGCAAGATAACACTGAGTAGAAGTCTCCTCAGTGATCATACAGGTCTACAAGCACAACTTCACTAAATTGGACTAGAGGAATATGACGAATGTTACTGGCTATAAGCAGAAATTAGGTCCAAACACTTTGGGAGCAATATGATACCGGATATTACATCCCTAAGGAGAAACGATTAAAACATCACTGATTCAATCAATATCAAGCACAATCAATGTGAATGAGTTTCTGAATCGTCGGACAATAATTAAACTTAAAGGGTGATTAAATCACTAAAAATACTTCAATATAAATTATCTATATTTCACACCAATAATCGATTTTTAGAAGGTATATTGATATACCAACATTAGCACAATGTGTTTTTCGGCGATCATTTCATTACACATCAAAACTAGCTTTAGTTTTTAAATTCTTCCTTAAAACTTAAACACCCTCAAAATTTCATCAAATCCAATCGCCATTCTTTATGTTATAGTTATTGATGCGTTTTACCCCAAAAAAACACCAATGAAATATCGAATTTTTATTCACTTTTAATAAGCAATTAGAAAAATTAAGTTGTCATTTTGATGTGTGATTATAATGCAGTCGGCAAATTTGATCATTAAATTAAATCATTTTGACACGACAGTCCAACATAATGTGACAGCGCCAACAGTATGATTAAATCATAAATATGAGCAATTTCTTAAACGGAAAAATATAAATATGAGTATAAATGTGTATGAATTTGAAAATATTTCATCATAATTATAAGAGTACATATGATTTAATAGACTGGCGCTTAAATAATTGAACAACTTTATATATCGAAAAATTATTCGTTTTTATTTTCAAGTGCTAAAATATTGAAGACCCTAATATTTGTCTTCTTTATAGTCATATAAGAAATGTAGAAATAAGAACCTCCTCTTTTATTCATTATGAACACTTAAATTTTTGCGTAGTGATTTTTATTTATTAATTAGCATTCATAGTTTTTAAATACACAATGAGAAAAAATGGGTGTTTTTAACTTAAGAGGAGGAAATTGAAAACTTTTTAACACTATGTAATTCTCCTCCGGAAATTGCACCTACAAGGCATATGGATGCTGGGCGCTAGAATAGAGGCTGGCTTGTTAAAAACGTGATTAGACCAATTCTAACTTCAGTAGCACTGTACATGCTGCTTGGGTGTGTGTGGGCTCGTGAGCACTACGTCAATCAACTCTTTGAATTTTTTTGGCGATATTCCTTTTATTGAAGCATATCTAAGATACGAAGCGGATTTTACTCTTAAATTTTGACAAAATGACTAAAGGCGTTTATATGACACGTCGTTAATGTATTCTGGACGCATTGGAAGGCTATAAACAAACATCGGACGTCCCTGATCGCATACCACACGCAGAATATATCGGGAACTTTGAAATACTCATCCTACATTATGGTCAAGCGGAACATTAGAGCATATACCCCTAGAAATCCGTTGCTATACGGATGGTTCTAAACTGGTGGACAAAGTGGGCTTGTGGTTCAATATTGAAAATCCAGAAATTTAGTACCGTCTACTTAATTACAACTCTAACCTCAAGGCAGAAGTCCCTGAAATAACGGATGTGAAAACTAGATTAGAATTACCGACAGCTCGAAGGCAATTAAGGCTGATATCTAGCGATAAGGTTAAATCTAAAACAGTATTTGACTGTAAGAGTGTCTTAACCAAATTCTCTTCCAGAGTTAAGCTTTGTATCAAATGGGTACCGCTCCACTCAGGAATAATTGGCAACGAAAGAAGTTAACCTCAAGAATGCAAAAAGTGTTCCATACAACGAGGGCTGAATTATAAACATAGGCGAGATAAACATATACGGCACCTTGACATAATGAAGTAGTTTGTGGAACAACAAATATCCCATGGGATAACCGCAACGAAAAGAGCCGAGGTTAGTATGATGGTTTGTACTCTAAGTGGACACACAGAATACGGGCGGATTCAGGCGAATGTAAAGCATATGGAGAGGATAGTGAAACTCTGAAGATTTTTTATAGTAATGGGACATTTAAAACTGGATTGGATCTTCTAATTATATTAGCACCAGTTTTCCGAATGTTCAATGCTTTTATAAAACTTTTTAACCAAGACATACAGCTATACTATGAGGTTTCCCTAACCTCAGGATGAAGAAGTCCGGGCTTATTATGATGACACGTATTGTTAGTGGACACGGGCACAACTATACAAAATTGGACAAACGGATTCAGACTTAGGAAAGAACGGAGATATGTTGGAACACTTTATCTGTTCTTGGCAGGATTTCGTTAAAATTAGATCAAAATATCTTAACATCTTTGAAGAGATTTTATTCCGGATATAAAGTACCTACGCATATGATCATTTTCATAATAAAGCATTTAAGTTATATGCCTCCGAAAGAGGCTTTATATCGGGACTGGGTGGATGGATGGATTTAAGCGAATGGTGGACATTTAACTAATTTTCTAAAGAGGTCTTTGTATGTGGGCTAGGGTCAAGTGATGCCCGATAATTACAAAATTTTTCAGGATCATCAACGCAAATAAAAAACATAGTTGTACCGTTTTTCTGTATGGGGACTAGGTGAAATAATGGACCGACTTTAACCATTTTTAACAGACTTTATCCCTGAGACCCAAATGTCGAAGTGCTTAACGTGAACACCTACCTTGATGGCTTTTGCAACGACTAACCACCGCCCCATTGTGCTTCTTACACGCAGGTAGCAATTTGCGTATATGGAATTTACGGTCCAGTCTACGTGCACTTTCTAATCTCTGACCATTGCTGCCCCGTTGCGTAACTTCCGAGATGCAAAAACATCTCTGTTGAGTCGGCAACAGCACCTAGAGACGTAACCGGTAGACCGAAATACGAATCCATCAAATAAGCCGAGACTTTGTTCTTACTCACTGTGATACACTGTGATAAATCTGGTATGAACAGAGTTTACCCTGAACATACATACCTGGATAAGGAAGGAAAATTCAATGGTATTACTTGTATAAGTTACATTTCTGTAGTGTGCACCTCCCTAATAAACAGCTACTAATAAAAAGAAGAAGAGTAAACAAAAAAATAAAGGGATTTTCTATACTTCTTGTCATCTTTGACAAATGGAAATTTGGTAAACAAAAACAAATGAACAAAACTATGAATTTTAAATAGCTGAAAAAAAAAATATCAGCCATCTTTTCGATAAAGCTAGGTTTCGAGGCAGGAAACGAGGACAAATTCGTTCTTTTTTAATCGAACTGGGCCAACAAAGAAGAAGGTGGAGTTGTGGCTCCGTCATACAAAAAAAAAACTAAATTTTTGTTTTTTTTTTATAAATTAAATAAATTTTATTGAAAAGAAATTGTAAACTTAACATTAAACTTAAAACTAAATCTTCAAAATAAAAATAAGAAAAAGCTAAATAAACAAACCTGCAAGCCACTCAACACCAAACTCCATCCATCGAGGGAGCAGCCGCATTAGCATCACCACGCCTGGGGTGCTAGGGTATATTTGGTGATATTCCGACTACAGTACAGTGAAATACCGGGACACATAGACGGACGTTCGATTCGGTTCCTTTTCTTTAAGAAAATAAAAAAAAAAAAGATAAATATATATTAAAAAAAAAAGTGAATAGTGAGATATTTATATAAAAAAATAGGAAGTCTTACGTCTCGTAAATTTCATCCCGCGTGTGAACATTAACCACGCGTGCGCGAGTTAGGTTAGAGCTCTGGCCTAGGGATCAGTGAGTCGCGAGGTTGATTAACCAAGATTTTCCTAAATCTTATATAGGTAATTCTCCTAATAAAAAAAAATATATATAATTATTTAGAAATAAATAAAAGGAATTAGAGAATTTATAATTTATTCGTACCTCAAACTACTTTGACATCTGGACACGTCACGAACAGGAAATATCCATCTACCCTATCCTCATTTGGGAGATACTTCCGATAAAGTAGTTGGCCGCCAGGAACTAGAGCCGGAAATCGGTAATAAATCCGAGAGGTTGAGAAAGTGAAATTATAAATTATTATTATCAGAAGGGAACTATTGAATTAAACCTAACTTGGAAAAGAAACGTCGAAAACTAAAAAAAAAAAAAAAAATCCAAATTTTAAAACTAAATTTTTAAAATTAAAATTTAAAACTAAATTTGTAAAATTAAAATTTATAACTAAATTTTTAAAATTAAACTTTAAAACTAAAATTTTAAAACTAAAATTTGAAACTAAAATTTTAAAATTGAAATTTAAAACTAAAATCTTAAAATTAAAATTTAAAACTAAAATTTTAAAATTGAAATTTAAAACTAAAATCTTAAAATTAAAACTAGAAATAAGAGTAAAATATGAAATCGTCATCTAAAAGTAAATTTTTGTAAATTTTATTCCGATATTTTCGTTTATATAAATTCCTTTTTTTTTAATAAAACAACTTTTATAATGTATAAATGAAAATACTACTTTCCAAGTTTTATTTTAATTAATATGACTGGCTAAAATTCAGTAAACGCGGCGGTAAGTAGGGAAGGTATTGTCTGCGGGGAAAGTTTGGGACATCCCTACTATTGGATGTCATGGCGGGATTCAATCCCGAGTGGGAGGGTTATTTCCTGGCAACAACATCAGCCAGGAGAAGAATTGTTCGATAGACTAGTACGCAGGGAAATGGAGAAAGACTACTTTGAGCCCTTTAACTTTAATATATTTTTGCTGGTATGATTTTTTTGTGATGGTGTGTGTATTCGGTACAGATTGCTGGCAAGGACCACCCCCTCCGGCGAGCTCCAAGCCCGGCAATCGCGAGCATACCAGCGCCGCCGGCAATCTGGCCACACTGTTTTTTTTGTTGTTTATTTTGTTTTCTGTTTGTTCAATGAACAAACAGATGTTCAACAAATCCACCAACCCACACAGCACATTTCATCCATTCAACCCAGCACACTTCTCATTCATCCGACACATTCAATTGAGAACAACATCCAACACACGTACTCTAGGTATTTCCAACACTTAGTTCCACAGTCACTCCTCTGTGGGGTATTTGTTGTTATTCGGTAACGGCACCGAATTTATAGGTAGGATATTAGCGTTTGTACTGATGTTTGTAACGCACTGAAATATTGGTCCATCTTAAAGTACCGATCGACTCAGAATCACTTTCTGAGCCGATTAAGACATGTCCGTCCATCTGTCCGGCTTCCATCTAAACCTTGTGCACAAGGCACTGGGCGAAATTTTCAAGATATTTTGATGAAATTTAGAGCATCATCCTCCGTTGTTCAGAATATCACCAATGAACTCAAATAATATGTAAATTTTAACTATAAATTTCTCATTTTCTCCAAGTGTAATTGTATATTTTCCTCAACAATTTGTGTATATGTTTTTCTTTCAGAAAATTTTTTTATGAAACTGCATCATAAATAATTAAGACATTTTAATAAATGTTGGCACAGACTCAAAGAGTCTTTATAAAGATCAAGAATACACTTTTCTTTTAATGACTTGCGTGTTTTTGCGTTAAATGTAAAAAAAGGAAAAAAAAAATGTTTTTGAAATCATTCAAAAATTCTCCATTATGTTTAAAACTTAAATGACACTTTCTCCTTCATATGTCTGAATAACATTAATAATAAAAAAATACAAATATGAAAATAAATAATAAGAACAAAAACAAACGAAAATAAGACAAGTAAAATATATATGAAATTTCCTAAATTATGTGTTAATAATTTCAGTTTTTAATGACGCTTGTTTGCTTCATTTATGACTTGGTTAAATGTTCATTAGTTCAAAAATTTCAAATTCTTTTCATTTGAAATTCTTCGTATAATTTTATAAATTTGCTAAAGATGTCTTTGGCTCTTTTCATATATAAAATACATACGTATTTGGTTGATTGGGTGGATGAGAAGCATATGTAGACTTGGTTGGTATATGGCTAATTAGTCATTCGATAATTGCTACAGATTGGTAATATTTATTATACAAATATTAAAAATTAAAAATAAATACTTGTTGTTTTTTGTTTTTTTTTTCTCTTTTTAATTAAGATTTTTCATGAAAAGTAGATAAATTATTTAAAATATTAAAAGAAAATGTTTAAAATTAATTATTTATTTTAATAATTGCTTACGAAAGATTTATAATAGCTTTTCATTGTCTATTCGTATTAAAAATGTATCATTTTAATATGCAAGGGGGTCACCTGGTAATATCGGTCGTAGACCTCAAAAGGCCTTGTAAAACTTTTAACGATACCGCAATATCAACCAGTTTGTTGATCAAAGGCTACAAAGGCACTTAAGTGGTTAAAAATTCTCTATAATCCATCTCTAGATTCGAAGAAATACACCTAGTCCGCTATCGAGCCTGTTGTCCACTCCTTTTCATGGAAAAATGTTGGCCATAAGCGATCTTTAAAAGGATTTGTAGATTACTGTTCAGAAACTAAGTTTCCCGAACATAGCTCCTTAGAATTTTCTAATCAGTGCTCCTGAGGGATGTAATATCTGAAATGACATCACTACCCAGATATTTCGATCTAATTTCGACGAAAGTCTGGCAATGATAGATTAACTTATTCAGCGTTTCATTGTCCTCTCCATATGCTCTACATTCATGCAAATTTGTTGTAAAACTCTTAACGATCACGCAATATCAGTCAGTTTATAGGTCGATAGTTATAAAGGCTCTATAGTATGGTTAAAAATTCTCTATAGTATATCTCTAGTTCTGAATAATTGCACCTAGTCCGCTATCAGGTCTGTTGTACACTCCTTTTCATGGAAAAATGTTGGTTGGAAAAGTTATATAGCGATCTACGAAAGGAATTGTAGATCACTGTTCAGAAATTAAGTTTATTGGATGTAGTCCCTTAGAATTTTCTAATTACTGCTCCCAAAGGATGTAATATCTGGAATAACATCACTCCCAAGATATTTGGATTCAATTTTGACGAAAGCTTGGTAATGGCAGAAAAACTCTCCGCATGCTATACGTTCATGCGAATCCGTTGCAAAATTCTTAACGATCCCGCAATGTCAGCTCGTTTGTCGATCGAAGGTTATAAAGTAACTTTAAGGGGTTTTAAATTCACTATAGTTCGTCTCTAGTTTCGGAGAATTCCACCTAAGCCGCTATAGAGCCTGTTGTACAATTCTTTTCAGGGAAAATGTTGGCCTGAAAAGTTATATAGCGACCTATGAAAGGAATTGTAGATCACTGTTCAGAAACTAAGTTTCCTAGATGTAGTACCTTAAAATTTTCCAATCAGGATCCTGAGGGATGTAATATCTGCAATAACATCACTCCCAAAATATTTGGATCTAATTTCGACGAAAGCCTGGCAAACAGTTCCATCAATTCACTTTCTTTTCGGGGAGTAATTTTGTTCTTCTCTCCCATATAATCTTTATGGTTCTATTCATCTTTTCATTATAACCAGCCCACGATGCACCGAATGATTATTCTGATGATTATTCGCGAGTGGTCTGGTACCCATATAATGCAAAGCTTTCCTCTGGAAAAGTATTCGGTTGAGACTCACTTACTGTCCAATTTGGTCTATGGTTTAATATTATTATCTGAAATCGCCCTAATTAACTGTCGGCAAATATATTGAGCTATGTTGGCGCCATAATTACTCCAATCCAGTTTACACATTCTGTTATTGCGCTGACTTCCGTTTGGAAGCTATTGTTGTAAGACGATAGTATATTTCGGTTTCTGGATTTTCAATGTTGATCCTTTTGTAAGCCTATTTTGTTTCACAGTTCACAGGCAAATGCCTGGTTCTATCTGGTCTCTGGTATGTGATCAGTCACGTCCAATGTTTGTGTATAGCCTTCCAATGTGTCCAGTTTTTATTGATATCGTGTCCATTAACCGCCTTTGATCAATTCACCTAAAGCTAAGAGCCGTTCGACTGTAAATACCTGCACGCCTTATATCTTATGTTTCAATTGGGAGAATATACACCAACTATTCCACAACCAGAACCTTAGTTTCTGGCGAGTTAATCTGTGATCTCTTATATTTCCCTCTAAAAAATCAATCAGAAAAATCAAGTCAAAACTAAAAACCTCTAAAACTTTGTTAATATTGAGATATTTGAGACGTAAACTTTGTTGGTTCCATTAAAAGTTGCTAGCTGAAATTTCTAGTTTCTTACACAACATTTGATATATCAATTATCCCAAATTTCTGTAAACATTCAACTTCAAACACTTTATCTCAAATTACCACATTTAACACCAACTACTAATTACTCTCTAAAATAAATGATCAAACAATTAATAACACTAAAATATCAATCCTATCCCAAAGAAATAAACATTTACACACAAAAAAGAGGTCAATGTACAGAAAAATTTCAAACCCTTACGAATAATAAGAATCACCTACATTTTCAAGTTTTAATTTGAATGACACTTGAAACTCTACACAGCCCCTTAAGGCAACAAACCAACAATAAAGGCGGTACATTTTTAGAAAACAATATTTAAATAATTTCAAACACAATATGATCATTCTTCTAAACATTGCCACAAATTACGCAAATACAGATGTTTAAAAAATTTAACAATTTCAAACTAAACCAAGAAAAAAAATATCCAAAATAATTTCCCTTTTTTTAGGAAAACCAAAAAAAAAAAAAAAAAGAAATCACCATTCTTCAACTTTACTCTACTCGACACTCCAGATTGCCTGTCTTTCCTTCCCTTACGCTCTTTTGTACATAATAAATGTTAAGAACTTTATCATTTTTTCCCAGAGCCTCTCAAATATGCTAGCAAGAATACTCAAAAATGATCATTATGAATAAAAAAACAAAACAAGCAGAAGGAAGAACGAAGACGTCCACACGAGTCACGTGATTTATTTGATTCTGGTGACAAACACTTGAAATGGTGATGATTTATAATGAAGATACATGCAGTGATATTAATTATTTTTAAACAGAATTTCTGACACGGTTTTGCTTCATTTATAAAACTCAAATGCTATTTAAGTTATGAATATTTTCTTTCTTTTTTGGTAAATTTTTTGACAAATTTTTAAGAGAATTTTGGATCCAATTTTCATCATAGAATGCGATTTTTTCAAAAAATCTAAATTAACAAAGTTTTAGAGATTTTTAGGATTTTTTCTAGGAAATAAAAGTTTTTCATTGTCTTGGCTCTATCTCTTATAGTTTATGTTGTTTGTTGTTTATGTTTTCACCCAAAATATCGATTTTATATGGGAAATGAAAGTGATCACAGATTTTCATTGTTTTGGCTCTATCTCTTACAGTTTCCAAGATAAACGGACTTTTATGTTTTCACTCAAAATATCGATTTTATATGGGAAATGAAAGTGATCACAAATTTCCATTGTTTTGGCTCCATCTCTTATAGTTTCCAAGATAAATGGACTTTTATGTTTTCACTCAAAATATTGATTTTATATGGGAAATGAAAGTGATCACAGATTTTCTTTGTTTTGGCTCTATCTCTTATAGTTTCCAAGATAAATGGACTTTTATGTTTTCACTCAAAATATCGATTTTATATGGGAAATGAAAGTGATCACAGAATTTCATTGTTTTGGCTCTATCTCTTATAGTTTCCAAGATAAATGGACTTTTATCTTTTCACTCAAAATATCGATTTTATATGGGAAATGAAAGTGATCACAGATTTTCTTTGTTTTGGCTCTATCTCTTATAGTTTCTAAGATAAATGGACTTTAATGTTTTCACTTAAAATATCGATTTTATATGTAAAATGAAAGTGATCACAGATTTTCTTTGTTTTGGCTCTATCTCTTATAGTTTCCAAGATAAATGGACTTTTATGTTTTCACTCAAAATATCGTTTTTATATGTGAAATGAAAGTGATCACAGATTTTAATTGTTTTGGCTCTATTTCTTATAGTTTCCAAGATAAATGGACTTTTATGTTTTCACACAAAATATCGATTTTATATGTGAAATGAAAGTGATCACAGATTTTCATTGTTTTGGCTCTATCTCTTATAGTTTCCAACATAAATGGACTTTTATGTTTTCATTAAAAAAATGGATTTTATATATGGGAAATGAAAGTGATCACAGATTTTCTTTGTTTTGGCTCTATCTTTTATAGTTTCCAAGATAAATGGACTTTTATGTTTTCATTAAGAAAAAGGAATTTATATGGGAAATGAAAATGATCACAGATTTTCATTGTTTTGACTCTATCTCTTATAGTTTCCAAGATAAATGGACTTTTATGTTTTCACTCAAAATATCGATTTCATATGGGAAATGAAAGTGATCACAGATTTTCATTGTTTTGGCTCTATCTCTTATAGTTTCCATGATAAATGGACTTTTATGTTTTCATTAAAAAAATGGATTTTATATATGGGAAATGAAAGCGATCACAGATTTTCTTTGTTTTGGCTCTATCTCTTATAGTTTCCAAGATAAAAAAAATAAATGGAATTTATATGGGAAATGAAAGTGATCACAGATTTTCATTGTTTTGGCTCTATCTCTTATAGTTTCCAAGATAAATGGACTTTTATGTTTTCACTTAAAATATCGATTTTATATGGGAAATGAAAGTGATCACAGATTTTCATTGTTTTGGCTCTATCTCTTATAGTTTCCAAGATAAATGGACATTTATGTTTTCACTCAAAATATCGATTTTATATGGGAAATGAAAGTGATCACAGATTTTCTTTGTTTTGGCTCTATCTCTTATAGTTTCCAAAATAAATGGACTTTTCTCTTTTCATGGGATATGAAAGTGATCACAGATTTTCTTTGTTTTGGCTCCATCTCTTATAGTTTCCAAGATAAATGGACTTTTATGTTTTCACTCAAAATATCGATTTTATATGGGAAATGAAAGTGATCACAGATTTTCATTGTTTAGGCTCTATCTCTTATAGTTTTCAAGATAAATGGACTTTTATGTTTTCACTTAAAATATCGTTTTTATATACGAAATGAAAGTGATCACAGATTTTCTTTGTTTTGGCTCTATCTCTTATAGTTTCCAAGATAAATGGACTCTTATCTTTTCTCTTATAGTTTCCAAGATAAATGGACTTTTATGTTTTCATTAAAAAAATGGAATTTATAAGGGAAATGAAAGTGATCAATGATTTTCTTTGTTTTGGCTCTATCTCTTATAGTTTTCAAGATAAATGGACTTTTATCTTTTCACTCAAAATATCGATTTTATATCGGAAATGAAAGTGATCACAGATTTTCATTGTTTTGGCTCTATCTTTTATAGTTTCCAAGATAAATGGACATTTATCTTTTCACTCAAAATATCGATTTTATATGGGAAATGAAAGTGATCACAGATTTTCTTTGTTTTGGCTCTATCTCTTATAGTTTCCAAGATAAATGGACTTTTATGTTTTCACTTAAAATATCGATTTTATATGGGAAATGAAAGTGATCACAGATTTTCTTTGTTTTGGCTCTATCTCTTATAGTTTCCAAGATAAATGGACTTTTATCTTTTCACTCAAAATATCGTTTTTATATGGAAAATGAAAGTGATCACAGATTTTCTTTGTTTTGGTTCTATCTCTTATAGTTTCCAAGATAAATGGACTTTTATGTTTTCACTCAAAATATCGTTTTTATATGTGAAATGAAAGTGATCACAGATTTTCTTTGTTTTGGCTCTATCTCTTATAGTTTCCAAGATAAATGGACTTTTATGTTTTCATTAAAAAAATGGATTTTATATATGGGAAATGAAAGTGATCACAGATTTTCTTTGTTTTGGCTCTATCTCTTATAGTTTCCAAGATAAATGGACTTTTATGTTTTCATTAAAAAAATGGAATTTATAAGGGAAATGAAAGTGATCACAGATTTTCATTGTTTTGGCTCTATCTCTTATAGTTTCCAAGATAAATGGACTTTTATGTTTTCACTCAAATTATCGATTTTATATTGGAAATGAAAGTGATCACAGATTTTCATTGTTTTGGCTCCATCTCTTATAGTTTCCAAGATAAATGGACTTTTATGTTTTCACTAAAAATATCGATTTTATATGGGAAATGAAAGTGATCACAGATTTTCTTTGTTTTGGCTCTATCTCTTATAGTTTCCAAGATAAATGGAATTTTATGTTTTCACTCAAAATATCGATTTTATATGGGAAATGAAAGTGATCACAGATTTTCTTGTTTTGGCTCTATCTCTTATAGTTTCCAAGATAAATGGACTTTTATCTTTTCACTCAAAATATCGATTTTATATGTGAAATGAAAGTGATCACAGATTTTCATTGTTTTGGCTCTATCTCTTATAGTTTCCAAGATAAATGGACTTTTATGTTTTCATTAAAAAATGGATTTATATATGGGGAATGAAAGTGATCACAGATTTTCTTTGTTTTGGCTCTATCTCTTATAGTTTCCAAGATAAATGGACTTTTATGTTTTCACTTAAAATATCGATTTTATATGTGAAATGAAAGTGATCACAGATTTTCATTGTTTTGGCTCTATCTCTTATAGTTTCCAAGATAAATGGACTTTTATGTTTTCATTAAAAATATGGATTTTATATGGGAAATGAAAGTGATCACAGATTTTCATTGTTTTGGCTCTATCTCTTATAGTTTCCAAGATAAATGGACTTTTATGTTTTCACTTAAAATATCGATTTTATATGGGAAATGAAAGTGATCACAGATTTTCATTGTTTTGGCTCTATCTCTTATAGTTTCCAAGATAAATGGACTTTTATGTTTTCATTAAAAAAAGGATTTATATGGGAAATGAAAGTGATCACAGATTTTCTTTGTTTTGGCTCTATCTCTTATAGTTTCCAAGATAAATGGACTTTTATGTTTTCACTCAAAATATCGATTTTATATGGGAAATGAAAGTGATCACAGATTTTCATTGTTTTGGCTCTATCTCTTATAGTTTCCAAGATAAATGGACTTTTATGTTTTCACTCAAAAAATGGATTTTATATGGGAAATGAAAGTGATCACAGATTTTCATTGTTTTGGCTCTATCTCTTATAGTTTCCAAGATAAATGGACTTTTATGTTTTCACTCAAAATATCGATTTTATATGGGAAATGAAAGTGATCACAGATTTTCATTGTTTTGGCTCTATCTCTTATAGTTTCCAAGATAAATGGACTTTTATGTTTTCACTTAAAATATCGATTTTATATGGGAAATGAAAGTGATCACAGATTTTCATTGTTTTGGCTCTATCTCTTATAGTTTCCAAGATAAATGGACTTTTATGTTTTCACTTAAAATATCGATTTTATATGGGAAATGAAAGTGATCACAGATTTTCATTGTTTTGGCTCTATCTCTTATAGTTTCCAAGATAAATGGACTTTTATGTTTTCACTCAAAATATCGATTTTATATGGGAAATGAAAGTGATCACAGATTTTCTTGTTTTGGCTCTATCTCTTATAGTTTCCAAGATAAATGGACTTTTATCTTTTCACTCAAAATATCGATTTTATATGGGAAATGAAAGTGATCACAGATTTTCTTTGTTTTGGCTCTATCTCTTATAGTTTCCAAGATAAATGGACTTTTATGTTTTCACTTAAAATATCGATTTTATATGGGAAATGAAAGTGATCACAGATTTTCATTGTTTTGGCTCTATCTCTTATAGTTTCCAAGATAAACTGGACTTTTATGTTTTCACTTAAAATATCGATTTTATATGGGAAATGAAAGTGATCACAGATTTTCATTGTTTTGGCTCTATCTCTTATAGTTTCCAAGATAAATGGACTTTTATGTTTTCACTTAAAATATCGATTTTATATGGGAAATGAAAGTGATCACAGATTTTCATTGTTTTGGCTCTATCTCTTATAGTTTCCAAGATAAATGGACTTTTATGTTTTCATTAAAAAAAATGGATTTTATATGGGAAATGAAAGTGATCACAGATTTTCATTGTTTTGGCTCTATCTCTTATAGTTTCCAAGATAAATGGACTTTTATGTTTTCACTCAAAATATCGATTTTATATGGGAAATGAAAGTGATCACAGATTTTCATTGTTTTGGCTCTATCTCTTATAGTTTCCAAGATAAATGGACTTTTATGTTTTCACTCAAAATATCGATTTTATATGGGAAATGAAAGTGATCACAGATTTTCATTGTTTTGGCTCTATCTCTTATAGTTTCCAAGATAAATGGACTTTTATGTTTTCACTCAAAATATCGGATTTTATATGGGAAATGAAAGTGATCACAGATTTTCATTGTTTTGGCTCTATCTCTTATAGTTTCCAAGATAAATGGACTTTTATGTTTTCACTTAAAATATCGATTTTATATGGGAAATGAAAGTGATCACAGATTTTCATTGTTTTGGCTCTATCTCTTATAGTTTCCAAGATAAATGGACTTTTATGTTTTCACTCAAAATATCGATTTTATATGGGAAATGAAAGTGATCACAGATTTTCATTGTTTTGGCTCTATCTCTTATAGTTTCCAAGATAAATGGACTTTTATGTTTTCATTAAAAAATATGGATTTTATATGGGAAATGAAAGTGATCACAGATTTTCATTGTTTTGGCTCTATCTCTTATAGTTTCCAAGATAAATGGACTTTTATGTTTTCACTTAAAATATCGATTTTATATGGGAAATGAAAGTGATCACAGATTTTCATTGTTTTGGCTCTATCTCTTATAGTTTCCAAGATAAATGGACTTTTATGTTTTCACTTAAAATATCGATTTTATATGGGAAATGAAAGTGATCACAGATTTTCATTGTTTTGGCTCTATCTCTTATAGTTTCCAAGATAAATGGACTTTTATGTTTTCACTCAAAATATCGATTTTATATGGGAAATGAAAGTGATCACAGATTTTCATTTGTTTTGGCTCTATCTCTTATAGTTTCCAAGATAAATGGACTTTTATGTTTTCACTAAAAATATCGATTTTATATGGGAAATGAAAGTGATCACAGATTTTCATTGTTTTGGCTCTATCTCTTATAGTTTCCAAGATAAATGGACTTTTATGTTTTCACTCAAAATATCGATTTTATATGGGAAATGAAAGTGATCACAGATTTTCATTGTTTTGGCTCTATCTCTTATAGTTTCCAAGATAAATGGACTTTTATGTTTTCACTCAAAAATATCGATTTTATATGGGAAATGAAAGTGATCACAGATTTTCATTGTTTTGGCTCTATCTCTTATAGTTTCCAAGATAAATGGACTTTTATGTTTTCACTCAAAATATCGATTTTATATGGGAAATGAAAGTGATCACAGATTTTCATTGTTTTGGCTCTATCTCTTATAGTTTCCAAGATAAATGGACTTTTATGTTTTCACTCAAAATATCGATTTTATATGGGAAATGAAAGTGATCACAGATTTTCATTGTTTTGGCTCTATCTCTTATAGTTTCCAAGATAAATGGACTTTTATGTTTTCACTCAAAATATCGATTTTATATGGGAAATGAAAGTGATCACAGATTTTCATTGTTTTGGCTCTATCTCTTATAGTTTCCAAGATAAATGGACTTTTATGTTTTCACTCAAAATATCGATTTTATATGGGAAATGAAAGTGATCACAGATTTTCATTGTTTTGGCTCTATCTCTTATAGTTTCCAAGATAAATGGACTTTTATGTTTTCACTCAAAATATCGATTTTATATGGGAAATGAAAGTGATCACAGATTTTCATTGTTTTGGCTCTATCTCTTATAGTTTCCAAGATAAATGGACTTTTATGTTTTCACTCAAAAATATGGATTTTATATGGGAAATGAAAGTGATCACAGATTTTCATTGTTTTGGCTCTATCTCTTATAGTTTCCAAGATAAATGGACTTTTATGTTTTCACTCAAAATATCGATTTTATATGGGAAATGAAAGTGATCACAGATTTTCATTGTTTTGGCTCTATCTCTTATAGTTTCCAAGATAAATGGACTTTTATGTTTTCACTCAAAAATATCGATTTTATATGGGAAATGAAAGTGATCACAGATTTTCATTGTTTTGGCTCTATCTCTTATAGTTTCCAAGATAAATGGACTTTTATGTTTTCACTCAAAATATCGATTTTATATGGGAAATGAAAGTGATCACAGATTTTCATTGTTTTGGCTCTATCTCTTATAGTTTCCAAGATAAATGGACTTTTATGTTTTCACTCAAAAATATCGATTTTATATGGGAAATGAAAGTGATCACAGATTTTCATTGTTTTGGCTCTATCTCTTATAGTTTCCAAGATAAATGGACTTTTATGTTTTCACTCAAAATATCGATTTTATATGGGAAATGAAAGTGATCACAGATTTTCATTGTTTTGGCTCTATCTCTTATAGTTTCCAAGATAAATGGACTTTTATGTTTTCACTCAAAATATCGATTTTATATGGGAAATGAAAGTGATCACAGATTTTCATTGTTTTGGCTCTATCTCTTATAGTTTCCAAGATAAATGGACTTTTATGTTTTCACTCAAAATATCGATTTTATATGGGAAATGAAAGTGATCACAGATTTTCATTGTTTTGGCTCTATCTCTTATAGTTTCCAAGATAAATGGACTTTTATGTTTTCACTCAAAATATCGATTTTATATGGGAAATGAAAGTGATCACAGATTTTCATTGTTTTGGCTCTATCTCTTATAGTTTCCAAGATAAATGGACTTTTATGTTTTCACTCAAAATATCGATTTTATATGGGAAATGAAAGTGATCACAGATTTTCATTGTTTTGGCTCTATCTCTTATAGTTTCCAAGATAAATGGACTTTTATGTTTTCACTCAAAATATCGATTTTATATGGGAAATGAAAGTGATCACAGATTTTCATTGTTTTGGCTCTATCTCTTATAGTTTCCAAGATAAATGGACTTTTATGTTTTCACTCAAAATATCGATTTTATATGGGAAATGAAAGTGATCACAGATTTTCATTGTTTTGGCTCTATCTCTTATAGTTTCCAAGATAAATGGACTTTTATGTTTTCACTCAAAATATCGATTTTATATGGGAAATGAAAGTGATCACAGATTTTCATTGTTTTGGCTCTATCTCTTATAGTTTCCAAGATAAATGGACTTTTATGTTTTCACTCAAAATATCGATTTTATATGGGAAATGAAAGTGATCACAGATTTTCATTGTTTTGGCTCTATCTCTTATAGTTTCCAAGATAAATGGACTTTTATGTTTTCACTCAAAATATCGATTTTATATGGGAAATGAAAGTGATCACAGATTTTCATTGTTTTGGCTCTATCTCTTATAGTTTCCAAGATAAATGGACTTTTATGTTTTCACTAAAAATATCGATTTTATATGGGAAATGAAAGTGATCACAGATTTTCATTGTTTTGGCTCTATCTCTTATAGTTTCCAAGATAAATGGACTTTTATGTTTTCACTCAAAATATCGATTTTATATGGGAAATGAAAGTGATCACAGATTTTCATTGTTTTGGCTCTATCTCTTATAGTTTCCAAGATAAATGGACTTTTATGTTTTCACTCAAAATATCGATTTTATATGGGAAATGAAAGTGATCACAGATTTTCATTGTTTTGGCTCTATCTCTTATAGTTTCCAAGATAAATGGACTTTTATGTTTTCACTAAAAATATCGATTTTATATGGGAAATGAAAGTGATCACAGATTTTCATTGTTTTGGCTCTATCTCTTATAGTTTCCAAGATAAATGGACTTTTATGTTTTCACTCAAAATATCGATTTTATATGGGAAATGAAAGTGATCACAGATTTTCATTGTTTTGGCTCTATCTCTTATAGTTTCCAAGATAAATGGACTTTTATGTTTTCACTCAAAATATCGATTTTATATGGGAAATGAAAGTGATCACAGATTTTCATTGTTTTGGCTCTATCTCTTATAGTTTCCAAGATAAATGGACTTTTATGTTTTCACTCAAAATATCGATTTTATATGGGAAATGAAAGTGATCACAGATTTTCATTGTTTTGGCTCTATCTCTTATAGTTTCCAAGATAAATGGACTTTTATGTTTTCACTCAAAATATCGATTTTATATGGGAAATGAAAGTGATCACAGATTTTCATTGTTTTGGCTCTATCTCTTATAGTTTCCAAGATAAATGGACTTTTATGTTTTCACTCAAAATATCGATTTTATATGGGAAATGAAAGTGATCACAGATTTTCATTGTTTTGGCTCTATCTCTTATAGTTTCCAAGATAAATGGACTTTTATGTTTTCACTCAAAATATCGATTTTATATGGGAAATGAAAGTGATCACAGATTTTCATTGTTTTGGCTCTATCTCTTATAGTTTCCAAGATAAATGGACTTTTATGTTTTCACTCAAAATATCGATTTTATATGGGAAATGAAAGTGATCACAGATTTTCATTGTTTTGGCTCTATCTCTTATAGTTTCCAAGATAAATGGACTTTTATGTTTTCACTCAAAATATCGATTTTATATGGGAAATGAAAGTGATCACAGATTTTCATTGTTTTGGCTCTATCTCTTATAGTTTCCAAGATAAATGGACTTTTATGTTTTCACTAAAAATATCGATTTTATATGGGAAATGAAAGTGATCACAGATTTTCATTGTTTTGGCTCTATCTCTTAGTTTCCAAGATAAATGGACTTTTATGTTTTCACTCAAAAATGATTTTATATGGGAAATGAAAGTGATCACAGATTTTCATTGTTTTGGCTCTATCTCTTATAGTTTCCAAGATAAATGGACTTTTATGTTTTCACTCAAAAAATGTTTATATGGGAAATGATTTTCATTGTTTTGGCTCTATCTCTTATAGTTTCCAAGATAAATGGACTTTTATTTTTTCACTATCTCAAAAATAAATGGACTTTTATGTTTTCATGGATTTAATGGGAAATGAAAGTGATCACAGATTTTCATTGTTTTGGCTCTATCTCTTATAGTTTCCAAGATAAATGGACTTTTATGTTTTCACTCAAAATATCGATTTTATATGGGAAATGAAAGTGATCACAGATTTTCATTGTTTTGGCTCTATCTCTTATAGTTTCCAAGATAAATGGACTTTTATGTTTTCACTCAAAATATCGATTTTATATGGGAAATGAAAGTGATCACAGATTTTCATTGTTTTGGCTCTATCTCTTATAGTTTCCAAGATAAATGGACTTTTATGTTTTCACTCAAAATATCGATTTTATATGGGAAATGAAAGTGATCACAGATTTTCATTGTTTTGGCTCTATCTCTTATAGTTTCCAAGATAAATGGACTTTTATGTTTTCACTCAAAATATCGATTTTATATGGGAAATGAAAGTGATCACAGATTTTCATTGTTTTGGCTCTATCTCTTATAGTTTCCAAGATAAATGGACTTTTATGTTTTCACTCAAAATATCGATTTTATATGGGAAATGAAAGTGATCACAGATTTTCATTGTTTTGGCTCTATCTCTTATAGTTTCCAAGATAAATGGACTTTTATGTTTTCACTCAAAATATCGATTTTATATGGGAAATGAAAGTGATCACAGATTTTCATTGTTTTGGCTCTATCTCTTATAGTTTCCAAGATAAATGGACTTTTATGTTTTCACTCAAAATATCGATTTTATATGGGAAATGAAAGTGATCACAGATTTTCATTGTTTTGGCTCTATCTCTTATAGTTTCCAAGATAAATGGACTTTTATGTTTTCACTCAAAATATCGATTTTATATGGGAAATGAAAGTGATCACAGATTTTCATTGTTTTGGCTCTATCTCTTATAGTTTCCAAGATAAATGGACTTTTATGTTTTCACTCAAAATATCGATTTTATATGGGAAATGAAAGTGATCACAGATTTTCATTGTTTTGGCTCTATCTCTTATAGTTTCCAAGATAAATGGACTTTTATGTTTTCACTCAAAATATCGATTTTATATGGGAAATGAAAGTGATCACAGATTTTCATTGTTTTGGCTCTATCTCTTATAGTTTCCAAGATAAATGGACTTTTATGTTTTCACTCAAAATATCGATTTTATATGGGAAATGAAAGTGATCACAGATTTTCATTGTTTTGGCTCTATCTCTTATAGTTTCCAAGATAAATGGACTTTTATGTTTTCACTCAAAATATCGATTTTATATGGGAAATGAAAGTGATCACAGATTTTCATTGTTTTGGCTCTATCTCTTATAGTTTCCAAGATAAATGGACTTTTATGTTTTCACTCAAAATATCGATTTTATATGGGAAATGAAAGTGATCACAGATTTTCATTGTTTTGGCTCTATCTCTTATAGTTTCCAAGATAAATGGACTTTTATGTTTTCACTCAAAATATCGATTTTATATGGGAAATGAAAGTGATCACAGATTTTCATTGTTTTGGCTCTATCTCTTATAGTTTCCAAGATAAATGGACTTTTATGTTTTCACTCAAAATATCGATTTTATATGGGAAATGAAAGTGATCACAGATTTTCATTGTTTTGGCTCTATCTCTTATAGTTTCCAAGATAAATGGACTTTTATGTTTTCACTCAAAATATCGATTTTATATGGGAAATGAAAGTGATCACAGATTTTCATTGTTTTGGCTCTATCTCTTATAGTTTCCAAGATAAATGGACTTTTATGTTTTCACTCAAAATATCGATTTTATATGGGAAATGAAAGTGATCACAGATTTTCATTGTTTTGGCTCTATCTCTTATAGTTTCCAAGATAAATGGACTTTTATGTTTTCACTCAAAATATCGATTTTATATGGGAAATGAAAGTGATCACAGATTTTCATTGTTTTGGCTCTATCTCTTATAGTTTCCAAGATAAATGGACTTTTATGTTTTCACTCAAAATATCGATTTTATATGGGAAATGAAAGTGATCACAGATTTTCATTGTTTTGGCTCTATCTCTTATAGTTTCCAAGATAAATGGACTTTTATGTTTTCACTCAAAATATCGATTTTATATGGGAAATGAAAGTGATCACAGATTTTCATTGTTTTGGCTCTATCTCTTATAGTTTCCAAGATAAATGGACTTTTATGTTTTCACTCAAAATATCGATTTTATATGGGAAATGAAAGTGATCACAGATTTTCATTGTTTTGGCTCTATCTCTTATAGTTTCCAAGATAAATGGACTTTTATGTTTTCACTCAAAATATCGATTTTATATGGGAAATGAAAGTGATCACAGATTTTCATTGTTTTGGCTCTATCTCTTATAGTTTCCAAGATAAATGGACTTTTATGTTTTCACTCAAAATATCGATTTTATATGGGAAATGAAAGTGATCACAGATTTTCATTGTTTTGGCTCTATCTCTTATAGTTTCCAAGATAAATGGACTTTTATGTTTTCACTCAAAATATCGATTTTATATGGGAAATGAAAGTGATCACAGATTTTCATTGTTTTGGCTCTATCTCTTATAGTTTCCAAGATAAATGGACTTTTATGTTTTCACTCAAAATATCGATTTTATATGGGAAATGAAAGTGATCACAGATTTTCATTGTTTTGGCTCTATCTCTTATAGTTTCCAAGATAAATGGACTTTTATGTTTTCACTCAAAATATCGATTTTATATGGGAAATGAAAGTGATCACAGATTTTCATTGTTTTGGCTCTATCTCTTATAGTTTCCAAGATAAATGGACTTTTATGTTTTCACTCAAAATATCGATTTTATATGGGAAATGAAAGTGATCACAGATTTTCATTGTTTTGGCTCTATCTCTTATAGTTTCCAAGATAAATGGACTTTTATGTTTTCACTCAAAATATCGATTTTATATGGGAAATGAAAGTGATCACAGATTTTCATTGTTTTGGCTCTATCTCTTATAGTTTCCAAGATAAATGGACTTTTATGTTTTCACTCAAAATATCGATTTTATATGGGAAATGAAAGTGATCACAGATTTTCATTGTTTTGGCTCTATCTCTTATAGTTTCCAAGATAAATGGACTTTTATGTTTTCACTCAAAATATCGATTTTATATGGGAAATGAAAGTGATCACAGATTTTCATTGTTTTGGCTCTATCTCTTATAGTTTCCAAGATAAATGGACTTTTATGTTTTCACTCAAAATATCGATTTTATATGGGAAATGAAAGTGATCACAGATTTTCATTGTTTTGGCTCTATCTCTTATAGTTTCCAAGATAAATGGACTTTTATGTTTTCACTCAAAATATCGATTTTATATGGGAAATGAAAGTGATCACAGATTTTCATTGTTTTGGCTCTATCTCTTATAGTTTCCAAGATAAATGGACTTTTATGTTTTCACTCAAAATATCGATTTTATATGGGAAATGAAAGTGATCACAGATTTTCATTGTTTTGGCTCTATCTCTTATAGTTTCCAAGATAAATGGACTTTTATGTTTTCACTCAAAATATCGATTTTATATGGGAAATGAAAGTGATCACAGATTTTCATTGTTTTGGCTCTATCTCTTATAGTTTCCAAGATAAATGGACTTTTATGTTTTCACTCAAAATATCGATTTTATATGGGAAATGAAAGTGATCACAGATTTTCATTGTTTTGGCTCTATCTCTTATAGTTTCCAAGATAAATGGACTTTTATGTTTTCACTCAAAATATCGATTTTATATGGGAAATGAAAGTGATCACAGATTTTCATTGTTTTGGCTCTATCTCTTATAGTTTCCAAGATAAATGGACTTTTATGTTTTCACTCAAAATATCGATTTTATATGGGAAATGAAAGTGATCACAGATTTTCATTGTTTTGGCTCTATCTCTTATAGTTTCCAAGATAAATGGACTTTTATGTTTTCACTCAAAATATCGATTTTATATGGGAAATGAAAGTGATCACAGATTTTCATTGTTTTGGCTCTATCTCTTATAGTTTCCAAGATAAATGGACTTTTATGTTTTCACTCAAAATATCGATTTTATATGGGAAATGAAAGTGATCACAGATTTTCATTGTTTTGGCTCTATCTCTTATAGTTTCCAAGATAAATGGACTTTTATGTTTTCACTCAAAATATCGATTTTATATGGGAAATGAAAGTGATCACAGATTTTCATTGTTTTGGCTCTATCTCTTATAGTTTCCAAGATAAATGGACTTTTATGTTTTCACTCAAAATATCGATTTTATATGGGAAATGAAAGTGATCACAGATTTTCATTGTTTTGGCTCTATCTCTTATAGTTTCCAAGATAAATGGACTTTTATGTTTTCACTCAAAATATCGATTTTATATGGGAAATGAAAGTGATCACAGATTTTCATTGTTTTGGCTCTATCTCTTATAGTTTCCAAGATAAATGGACTTTTATGTTTTCACTCAAAATATCGATTTTATATGGGAAATGAAAGTGATCACAGATTTTCATTGTTTTGGCTCTATCTCTTATAGTTTCCAAGATAAATGGACTTTTATGTTTTCACTCAAAATATCGATTTTATATGGGAAATGAAAGTGATCACAGATTTTCATTGTTTTGGCTCTATCTCTTATAGTTTCCAAGATAAATGGACTTTTATGTTTTCACTCAAAATATCGATTTTATATGGGAAATGAAAGTGATCACAGATTTTCATTGTTTTGGCTCTATCTCTTATAGTTTCCAAGATAAATGGACTTTTATGTTTTCACTCAAAATATCGATTTTATATGGGAAATGAAAGTGATCACAGATTTTCATTGTTTTGGCTCTATCTCTTATAGTTTCCAAGATAAATGGACTTTTATGTTTTCACTCAAAATATCGATTTTATATGGGAAATGAAAGTGATCACAGATTTTCATTGTTTTGGCTCTATCTCTTATAGTTTCCAAGATAAATGGACTTTTATGTTTTCACTCAAAATATCGATTTTATATGGGAAATGAAAGTGATCACAGATTTTCATTGTTTTGGCTCTATCTCTTATAGTTTCCAAGATAAATGGACTTTTATGTTTTCACTCAAAATATCGATTTTATATGGGAAATGAAAGTGATCACAGATTTTCATTGTTTTGGCTCTATCTCTTATAGTTTCCAAGATAAATGGACTTTTATGTTTTCACTCAAAATATCGATTTTATATGGGAAATGAAAGTGATCACAGATTTTCATTGTTTTGGCTCTATCTCTTATAGTTTCCAAGATAAATGGACTTTTATGTTTTCACTCAAAATATCGATTTTATATGGGAAATGAAAGTGATCACAGATTTTCATTGTTTTGGCTCTATCTCTTATAGTTTCCAAGATAAATGGACTTTTATGTTTTCACTCAAAATATCGATTTTATATGGGAAATGAAAGTGATCACAGATTTTCATTGTTTTGGCTCTATCTCTTATAGTTTCCAAGATAAATGGACTTTTATGTTTTCACTCAAAATATCGATTTTATATGGGAAATGAAAGTGATCACAGATTTTCATTGTTTTGGCTCTATCTCTTATAGTTTCCAAGATAAATGGACTTTTATGTTTTCACTCAAAATATCGATTTTATATGGGAAATGAAAGTGATCACAGATTTTCATTGTTTTGGCTCTATCTCTTATAGTTTCCAAGATAAATGGACTTTTATGTTTTCACTCAAAATATCGATTTTATATGGGAAATGAAAGTGATCACAGATTTTCATTGTTTTGGCTCTATCTCTTATAGTTTCCAAGATAAATGGACTTTTATGTTTTCACTCAAAATATCGATTTTATATGGGAAATGAAAGTGATCACAGATTTTCATTGTTTTGGCTCTATCTCTTATAGTTTCCAAGATAAATGGACTTTTATGTTTTCACTCAAAATATCGATTTTATATGGGAAATGAAAGTGATCACAGATTTTCATTGTTTTGGCTCTATCTCTTATAGTTTCCAAGATAAATGGACTTTTATGTTTTCACTCAAAATATCGATTTTATATGGGAAATGAAAGTGATCACAGATTTTCATTGTTTTGGCTCTATCTCTTATAGTTTCCAAGATAAATGGACTTTTATGTTTTCACTCAAAATATCGATTTTATATGGGAAATGAAAGTGATCACAGATTTTCATTGTTTTGGCTCTATCTCTTATAGTTTCCAAGATAAATGGACTTTTATGTTTTCACTCAAAATATCGATTTTATATGGGAAATGAAAGTGATCACAGATTTTCATTGTTTTGGCTCTATCTCTTATAGTTTCCAAGATAAATGGACTTTTATGTTTTCACTCAAAATATCGATTTTATATGGGAAATGAAAGTGATCACAGATTTTCATTGTTTTGGCTCTATCTCTTATAGTTTCCAAGATAAATGGACTTTTATGTTTTCACTCAAAATATCGATTTTATATGGGAAATGAAAGTGATCACAGATTTTCATTGTTTTGGCTCTATCTCTTATAGTTTCCAAGATAAATGGACTTTTATGTTTTCACTCAAAATATCGATTTTATATGGGAAATGAAAGTGATCACAGATTTTCATTGTTTTGGCTCTATCTCTTATAGTTTCCAAGATAAATGGACTTTTATGTTTTCACTCAAAATATCGATTTTATATGGGAAATGAAAGTGATCACAGATTTTCATTGTTTTGGCTCTATCTCTTATAGTTTCCAAGATAAATGGACTTTTATGTTTTCACTCAAAATATCGATTTTATATGGGAAATGAAAGTGATCACAGATTTTCATTGTTTTGGCTCTATCTCTTATAGTTTCCAAGATAAATGGACTTTTATGTTTTCACTCAAAATATCGATTTTATATGGGAAATGAAAGTGATCACAGATTTTCATTGTTTTGGCTCTATCTCTTATAGTTTCCAAGATAAATGGACTTTTATGTTTTCACTCAAAATATCGATTTTATATGGGAAATGAAAGTGATCACAGATTTTCATTGTTTTGGCTCTATCTCTTATAGTTTCCAAGATAAATGGACTTTTATGTTTTCACTCAAAATATCGATTTTATATGGGAAATGAAAGTGATCACAGATTTTCATTGTTTTGGCTCTATCTCTTATAGTTTCCAAGATAAATGGACTTTTATGTTTTCACTCAAAATATCGATTTTATATGGGAAATGAAAGTGATCACAGATTTTCATTGTTTTGGCTCTATCTCTTATAGTTTCCAAGATAAATGGACTTTTATGTTTTCACTCAAAATATCGATTTTATATGGGAAATGAAAGTGATCACAGATTTTCATTGTTTTGGCTCTATCTCTTATAGTTTCCAAGATAAATGGACTTTTATGTTTTCACTCAAAATATCGATTTTATATGGGAAATGAAAGTGATCACAGATTTTCATTGTTTTGGCTCTATCTCTTATAGTTTCCAAGATAAATGGACTTTTATGTTTTCACTCAAAATATCGATTTTATATGGGAAATGAAAGTGATCACAGATTTTCATTGTTTTGGCTCTATCTCTTATAGTTTCCAAGATAAATGGACTTTTATGTTTTCACTCAAAATATCGATTTTATATGGGAAATGAAAGTGATCACAGATTTTCATTGTTTTGGCTCTATCTCTTATAGTTTCCAAGATAAATGGACTTTTATGTTTTCACTCAAAATATCGATTTTATATGGGAAATGAAAGTGATCACAGATTTTCATTGTTTTGGCTCTATCTCTTATAGTTTCCAAGATAAATGGACTTTTATGTTTTCACTCAAAATATCGATTTTATATGGGAAATGAAAGTGATCACAGATTTTCATTGTTTTGGCTCTATCTCTTATAGTTTCCAAGATAAATGGACTTTTATGTTTTCACTCAAAATATCGATTTTATATGGGAAATGAAAGTGATCACAGATTTTCATTGTTTTGGCTCTATCTCTTATAGTTTCCAAGATAAATGGACTTTTATGTTTTCACTCAAAATATCGATTTTATATGGGAAATGAAAGTGATCACAGATTTTCATTGTTTTGGCTCTATCTCTTATAGTTTCCAAGATAAATGGACTTTTATGTTTTCACTCAAAATATCGATTTTATATGGGAAATGAAAGTGATCACAGATTTTCATTGTTTTGGCTCTATCTCTTATAGTTTCCAAGATAAATGGACTTTTATGTTTTCACTCAAAATATCGATTTTATATGGGAAATGAAAGTGATCACAGATTTTCATTGTTTTGGCTCTATCTCTTATAGTTTCCAAGATAAATGGACTTTTATGTTTTCACTCAAAATATCGATTTTATATGGGAAATGAAAGTGATCACAGATTTTCATTGTTTTGGCTCTATCTCTTATAGTTTCCAAGATAAATGGACTTTTATGTTTTCACTCAAAATATCGATTTTATATGGGAAATGAAAGTGATCACAGATTTTCATTGTTTTGGCTCTATCTCTTATAGTTTCCAAGATAAATGGACTTTTATGTTTTCACTCAAAATATCGATTTTATATGGGAAATGAAAGTGATCACAGATTTTCATTGTTTTGGCTCTATCTCTTATAGTTTCCAAGATAAATGGACTTTTATGTTTTCACTCAAAATATCGATTTTATATGGGAAATGAAAGTGATCACAGATTTTCATTGTTTTGGCTCTATCTCTTATAGTTTCCAAGATAAATGGACTTTTATGTTTTCACTCAAAATATCGATTTTATATGGGAAATGAAAGTGATCACAGATTTTCATTGTTTTGGCTCTATCTCTTATAGTTTCCAAGATAAATGGACTTTTATGTTTTCACTCAAAATATCGATTTTATATGGGAAATGAAAGTGATCACAGATTTTCATTGTTTTGGCTCTATCTCTTATAGTTTCCAAGATAAATGGACTTTTATGTTTTCACTCAAAATATCGATTTTATATGGGAAATGAAAGTGATCACAGATTTTCATTGTTTTGGCTCTATCTCTTATAGTTTCCAAGATAAATGGACTTTTATGTTTTCACTCAAAATATCGATTTTATATGGGAAATGAAAGTGATCACAGATTTTCATTGTTTTGGCTCTATCTCTTATAGTTTCCAAGATAAATGGACTTTTATGTTTTCACTCAAAATATCGATTTTATATGGGAAATGAAAGTGATCACAGATTTTCATTGTTTTGGCTCTATCTCTTATAGTTTCCAAGATAAATGGACTTTTATGTTTTCACTCAAAATATCGATTTTATATGGGAAATGAAAGTGATCACAGATTTTCATTGTTTTGGCTCTATCTCTTATAGTTTCCAAGATAAATGGACTTTTATGTTTTCACTCAAAATATCGATTTTATATGGGAAATGAAAGTGATCACAGATTTTCATTGTTTTGGCTCTATCTCTTATAGTTTCCAAGATAAATGGACTTTTATGTTTTCACTCAAAATATCGATTTTATATGGGAAATGAAAGTGATCACAGATTTTCATTGTTTTGGCTCTATCTCTTATAGTTTCCAAGATAAATGGACTTTTATGTTTTCACTCAAAATATCGATTTTATATGGGAAATGAAAGTGATCACAGATTTTCATTGTTTTGGCTCTATCTCTTATAGTTTCCAAGATAAATGGACTTTTATGTTTTCACTCAAAAATATCGATTTTATATGGGAAATGAAAGTGATCACAGATTTTCATTGTTTTGGCTCTATCTCTTATAGTTTCCAAGATAAATGGACTTTTATGTTTTCACTCAAAATATCGATTTATATGGGAAATGAAAGTGATCACAGATTTTCATTGTTTTGGCTCTATCTCTTATAGTTTCCAAGATAAATGGACTTTTATGTTTTCACTCAAAATATCGATTTTATATGGGAAATGAAAGTGATCACAGATTTTCATTGTTTTGGCTCTATCTCTTATAGTTTCCAAGATAAATGGACTTTTATGTTTTCACTCAAAATATCGATTTTATATGGGAAATGAAAGTGATCACAGATTTTCATTGTTTTGGCTCTATCTCTTATAGTTTCCAAGATAAATGGACTTTTATGTTTTCACTCAAAATATCGATTTTATATGGGAAATGAAAGTGATCACAGATTTTCATTGTTTTGGCTCTATCTCTTATAGTTTCCAAGATAAATGGACTTTTATGTTTTCACTCAAAATATCGATTTTATATGGGAAATGAAAGTGATCACAGATTTTCATTGTTTTGGCTCTATCTCTTATAGTTTCCAGATAAATGGACTTTTATGTTTTCACTCAAAATATCGATTTTATATGGGAAATGAAAGTGATCACAGATTTTCATTGTTTTGGCTCTATCTCTTATAGTTTCCAAGATAAATGGACTTTTATGTTTTCACTCCAAAATATCGATTTTATATGGGAAATGAAAGTGATCACAGATTTTCATTGTTTTGGCTCTATCTCTTATAGTTTCCAAGATAAATGGACTTTTATGTTTTCACTCAAAAATCGATTTTATATGGGAAATGAAGTGATCACAGATTTTCATTGTTTTGGCTCTATCTCTTATAGTTTCCAAGATAAATGGACTTTTATGTTTTCACTCAAAAATGTATTTTATATGGGAAATGAAAGTGATCACAGATTTTCATTGTTTTGGCTCTATCTCTTATAGTTTTCCAAGATAAATGGACTTTTATGTTTTCACTCAAAATATCGATTTTATATGGGAATGAAAGTGATCACAGATTTTCATTGTTTTGGCTCTATCTCTTATAGTTTCCAAGATAAATGGACTTTTATGTTTTTCACTTCAAAATATCGATTTTATATGGGGAAATGAAAGTGATCACAGATTTTCATTGTTTTGGCTTCTATCTCTTATAGTTTCCAAGATAATGGACTTTTATGTTTTCACTCAAAAATAGATTTTATATGGGAAATGAAAGTGATCACAGATTTTCATTGTTTTGGCTCTATCTCTAGTAGTTTCCAAGATAAACTGGACTTTTATGTTTTCACTCAAAAAATGGGATTTTATAGGGAAATGATAGGTGATCACAGATTTTCATTGTTTGGCTCTATCTTCTTTATAAGTTTCCAAGATAAATGGACTTTTATGTTCACTTAAAATAATCGGATTTTATATGGGAAATGAAATGATCACAGATTTTCATTGTTTGGCTTCTAATCTCTTATAGTTTCCAAGATAATGGACTGTTATTAATGTTTCAATTAAAAAGGGATTTTATATGGGAAATGAAAGTGATCACAGATTTTCATTGTTTTGGCTCTATCTCTTATAGTTTCCAAGATAAATGGACTTTTATGTTTTCAAAAAATGATTTTATATGGGAAATGAAAGTGATCACAGATTTTCATTGTTTTGGCTCTATCTCTTATAGTTTCCA